>NC_049170.1:28779448-29074448 GCF_009769625.2 Cygnus olor | reverse complement strand
TTCACTATGTACAACCGTAACTGAAAGGAGAAATCAACAACAGCGCTGAATAAGAATTGTATTGTATTGTATTGTATTGTATTGTATTGTATTTTATTTTATTTGTTCTAAATCCTTTGTTTTTCAAATAGGATGTTGTAAAACTCATTGGAGACGGTTCTCATTTATATTGGCGATTTTTGAATCTGAGCTTTCCTGTAAGGTATCAGCCTGAATAATCATTCATCTGCATTGTTCTCTGACATAATGTAACATAAGCTTTACACTTCTAACACTCCTTATCCATTCCAGATAGTCCCCTCCTAATGTCAGTTTTGGCAAATTACACGAAACCTACACACCTACATCTGTGCTCAAGATGAAGACAATCTTTATCATGGTTCATGATGGTTGGTTCATTGACTGTTTGAGACAGAGGGCTGACATACAGAGATGTAACTCTATGTAACTCAACATCTCCCATGGCCTATCACAGTGTTACTGTGATGTATACTACTGGGAAGCAGAATCTAAAAGTTGTGGCATGTTCTCATTTAATCTAGAATACCATGATTTCTTGTTCATGTATGCACAGGGCATTGAAAATACTGTCTTCAGAGGGGCCTTGTATTCCTATTTTCATGAAAGTTTAAAGGCAAGTTTTAGATAAATGGTTACCCTTTAAGTTACCTGCTCAAGATAGCATTACTCTATATGTTTTTGGGGGTGTTATTCAATATTTCACCATGAAAATTAACTTAAGCTGTTTTAAGTTCACTTAACCTGTTTTAAGTTTTCTCAGTCTTCTGTCAGGTGCCTGATTTGGTACTTACTGATACTGTTAATTACAAAATAAACATTTTAAAAAATAAGTGAACAATGCAGCTAATTTTTGCTATAATAATAAATTAACTGTTAATTTGAATTAATTATCTAGTTGGATCCTGAAGGGCTTGTTTTTGGCTAGAAAGTACTAAATAACTTCAGGCAATTAACTAGAAGACATGGAAAATCATTGCTTATTGAGGCTGAAGATGAGAAAAAAACATTGGTCTGGGAAACAACAGTGAAGGTCATTTAGATGAACAGCCACTACTGATATACAGATTCAATCAGTCAGCTACTGTTTGAGTCCATGAAAATTCTAGGCAAGAGATGAAACCTCTTTTAAGACCTTTGCATCCAATAAAATCACTTTAATTGTTGTGAAGGAAATTTCTCCCTACCAATCTTCAGAGCAATATCTCTATAAAGAAGTGATTGTGTATGCACAGCTTGAAGAAGATAGGTGGGCAAACATTTTATTATCAGCATTTTGTTACATAATATACATCCATGTCTAGTAATGGAAATACTGTTTGTACTGTAATGTACAGATTACATTTGTTCTGCATAAATATATTTACTCTAAGAGTTGTAATTACTGAAATGCTATTTGAAATGAGATTTCTATGTACTTTAACTTCTGTAATTCAGCAAAAGCTTCTAAACTATACTGCAAGAATGAATGCAGGTTAGCTGTACTTCAGATAATAGCTCTTGAATGCACAAGTGTTACACAATATCAGGCCTTTGTATAATATTCTGTACAAGCTTTATTAGTCACCATGGACATCTATGCCTCTTCTTTTGCAGCCAACATGATACAATTGCAGGCTCAAGAATGTGGATTTCAAGCTTTTCTCCTCTGGACTCTTTTTGTTTATCAAGTATGAGCACTTAATTATGTGCCAGTCAGATTTGGTGGTACAGAAGCCAGGAATCTCTGACCCCCCCTTAGTAAATGATCAAGGCCTTTAAAGATATTCCCAGCTGGGTGCCAAAGAAAAATGGAAGTATCCAAGTTATTTCTGAAAACCTTGATTATGACACTTCTCCACTTTATATTATAGTAAATCAATTACTTTTTTCAAATGGGCTGTTTACTGAACACCAAATCATTTTAATTAGATTTAGTTGCTTGTTGTTATTCTATTTTGGAGATGACGGTCATAAAATCCCTATAAGTAAGTCTATTAAAATGAATTTCTGATTCTGTCTTTCTAGTTGTATATTCTAGCGCAGTATGCAAATCAATTCTTCTTCTCTCATACGCACAAACTCATACAAATATTACTGCCTTTCTCAACAACCAGTGCCCCGTGGTATTAAAAGAAAAAAGGAATGCTGAATTGACTTGTTATCAGAAGCCATCAGATGAACATATTAGTATTATTTATAATTGCTACATTGTTGCCGAAGGAGCCAGTTGCCAAGGGAATCATTAAACCCACTGATTTTGACTTTATAGAGGATTTGAGAAAATTGCTTTTAAAAGAAAAGTCTTTCATTTTACCCACAAAGTAGGAAAAGGCTAAACTAGGCAGAAAAAATAGAACTTCTTTGAGATGTCTGATAGAAAATTCCCCTGGGTGGAAACTTCAATAATAAATCTAGAGTTTTGGATGTATAATATTTTTGGTACAATATACTTGGGAAGAACAGGAGGGGTTTGAACAACATTCTTGCAAACGATGCATCTAAAACAGAGTATGAACAACAAAAAGACATTGTAATTGCCTGTTTGGAAGGAATAAAAAATGTTGGTAGGACCATTTGGTGTTATGGTAAATTACAGAATATTTTGAAATAAAGACAAATTAATGAATTTTCACCCAACAAATTATTTGAATTCCAGATGCTAAAGAGGTTATGGAAGAAAAATGACATTTTGCTTGCATGGAATTTGCAGTACCAGCATAGGAGAAAACAGTATGAGAGTATGCTTGACTCTAAATGGGAAACTTATTTTAAGTTCACAAAAACTTGTTAGTTAGCAAGGCTATGAGACAAACACTGATATCACTCATCCTTGTATAAATTACCATAACTGTTAAAGATGTATTTATTTGCATTCTTATCCTTTTCCTCATATCAGCATCTCCAAAGCATAATATAAAATCTTTGTTCCATATTATGAAGCATTAAGCAATAAAAGGATATGAAACCTTGTTCTCCCTTCTACAATTTACATAAAGAACACTTGTACCAAAGGATAAGTTCATATTAGTCCTAAGACAGATCATAACAGAGCAACTGTGCTGAAGCATGGACAAAAGCCATCTATAAAGACTACAGGTAAACATTAGCAGAAAATTATTTCTGAAACCTTCAAGACTCTCCAGGCTTTCTGAGATCAATTTGACTATGTCCTAGCTTGGACTTAAGTGCTGCAAAATTTTTGTTATTGCCATGATATGTGACTCAGCAGTTTGCAACGTTTAGAATATTTAGAAGCTTTCTAGTTTTTAGTTGTAAAAGTTTGGTGGTTTTTTGTTGGTGGTGGATTTTTATTATTACTTTTCTCATAATTTAATCACAAACGTTTGTCCTTGGTTGCTGAAGAACTTCAAAGAGTGTCCTGTGTATGTGCTGAACTTTCTTCTCTTATCTATTTGAACTTTATTTATTTATTTATTTATTTTTTGTAAATTGTTGAAACTGAAACATCATTAAGAAAAGACATTTTACATCCTTTGTAAAGACAAATGGTAAATAATCATCATTTCTCTCAGAATTTTCTCTCTATTAGCACAGCTATGATCTCTGATATTTCCAGATGTTTCCCAGTTGGATGGGGGTAGGCACAAAGCAGAGTTTTATGTGCTTAATTCATCTAAACAGAAAGTTTCTATATCTTCCAAAATGCTAAAAGAACTATTTCAGAACTATTTCAACGTTTATTATTTCAATAATTTCTTTTATGAAACAATGCTTATTTTGTCTATGCCTTCTCCATAATATTTTACATGTTTTATACAACTATTCTTCCATTTTCAGGAACATCCTAGGTATTTATTTTTGTCAGTGTAGGATAAAATACATAACTCATCAAAATACCATGAGTTAGCTAGATATGATTCACGTCACCACATGTGTTTTTTTCCTATTTTAGATTAGAGATAGTTCCTGGAGCTGAACGAAGGTGTTGCCTCGGAATTTTTTGTTGGATAATTTCTTCCTCTGGTTGAAAACATCAAATCATCTAAAAAAACCGTCCAAACGAAATGCAGTTTTTGAACAAGACTGAATAGGGGACACTTTCAGAGAGAGCATAGACTGGTGACAAAAAGCAGACTTGGGATACTCACAAATTTCATATTTTGTCTCTAAATTAGCAGAGAAAGGATTTAAATCTTTCACAGCTCCGGTAAGTATTCAGATGGTTTACTTCTGCTTTAACTTCTCTGAACTGTGAATAAAATTTCTTTACCAACTCCTGAAATAGAATAAGAGTTTTACTCTATTGTGGAACAGAATCCAAGCCAATAATGATTACTGCTGAGTATTTTTGCAAGGCGAAACTCCTCTTTTCAAGTTGTTCTTAACAATCATTCCTAATATTAAGTAATAGTAATTTTCTTTTTGTCACTGTGGGAGTATGCTGAATGCTTGACCTTTTCTCCCAAAACATGCAGCATTCTTTGCCAGGTTTCTAGAAAATAACCCTTTGACTCTCTCTGAAGCACATTTTGTGGAGCCAAGGAAAGTTTTTGTTTTCTACTTGCATCTGTCTAGAAAGATTCATGAATTATTCATGTGACAGGACTTTGTTTCAAAGGAAGACTACATGCCTAATTTCTGAGTTACTAATTTTAGTAGGAGCTGGAGTGCTATAAATGAAGTCCTGTGTGAATAAAAGCTCTGTTTTAAGATTATGCCCTTTGAGAGTGTCATTTTTGTTAATACAAAATGAAAAGCAGGGATACCCCTTCCACTTATAAATTTATAAATTGGAATTTCCCTTATTGCCTATAATTTCCTTTTGTGTTATTAACACACAAAGCGGAAAAACAATATTATAAGTTAGCTGAAGCAGCTCTTTGTTAGAAAAACGCATAATTTTAAATAAAAAAGAAAACCCCCTCTCTTCTTTTTTTTTTTTTTTTTTCTGTTGAGTCTTTCAGTGTATGCTAGTGTGAAAACCAATGGAGAAGGGATGATTTCACTGTATTTACTGCTAACACACACTTAAAAATGTTTCATTCTCTTACAGAGTTTTTATAAAAGTTTAATGCTGCTAAATTTCCTATTTTTATTTCACATATAGTGTAATCAAGGTTTGGATAGGGTAGAGATGTTACTTCTTCAATTACTTAACAGGTAATACTGGTAACAATGGGTAAGATGTCGAAGACCAAAAGCAACACAGATGGGCAGAAGGCCTTTCAGATCTCAGACTAGAAAGGCCTGTTTTCTGGAACCAGCTAAGACAAAATTGTCTTGATCATTTTTGATTTCATTTCAGCTTTGTTAGAGAATGAGTGAGGAGGAAATGAAAACACTTCTAAATATTTTAAAAGATTAACAGAACATAAGCAAAAAAATTACAGTATCCATAATAATGACAATCTACAGACCCTCGTATCTGCCAGCATATCTCATAAATTCATAACATCTTTTACACTGACATTTCTGTGATTTTTTTGTACTTCCTCTACACTCTTAAAAGCAGTATTGTTCTAGAAAAAAAAAATCCATACAAACACATCGACTTTTTAGAACATATTGTATCACCACTCTCAATTGCCATTAAAACAAATCTGAACATACTTATTTTAGCAAAAATGCAAAACCATCTGTCTCTTAAAATGTATCTTAAAATGTAGTCCCAGTAGATGTTGTTAAAGTAGAGGTCAGAACTTGTTAGTCATAACCACTTGCCTTCTATAAACACAGAAAAAATACATTCAGAAGAAATGTGACACTTTACCACATCATATGCCATGCTACATTGTTTGATTTGATAAAACACAGTGAATAATTTAAATCTACACGTTCAGACTGCTCAGAATATATTTTTCAATGCAAAATTAAGGGGTAGGTGAAGTTATCAAAATAAAGATATTCTGCAAGCACCTCCTCCTAAAATGTGTCTTTTAAACTGGGAGTGTATGAAGACACAACTGATGGCTTTGTACACGTGCTGTCCTGCATACTGGACTCTGAAGGCTCTTCTAATGCCTTCTGACAGTGTGATGATCTCCCTGGCAAACAAGTTCCACGGCTGTTGATCCAGTGGCATGGAAAAGTAGACAGGTTTTCGGTTGTTCCAGTCAGCTTCCAGCAAGTTTGTTGAGAAGAGAGAAATTCATCTACCAATTTGTAGAAATATGCCCAACGCTTGGACTGTGGCAGGAATAGCCAGCAGCACAGCCTTTGCTGGTAGGCTCCCATAGTTTGTGGGGTTGAGGGGAAGTCTCTGATGACTTTCTGAGTAAGAGAAAGAGCCTATAAATCAGTAAAATCCTTTGCAAATCTCCTTAAACATTGAAAAACTTTAATTACCCCCATTCTATATGGCTTCATTCCCTAAGAGAAAAATGAGGGCCACATATGTTAGGAGACTGCCTGTGAGGATAATGGCCTTGTTTTCTCCTGTGCGTGATATAAACTTGCAGCATCTCTCCAGCCTGTGCACTGCAGGTCCTTCTGTTTAATATGATTGCTCTTAACTGCCTCACACTGCAGCAGCAAGCTTTTCTAAAATCTATACACAAAAGTGGTCTTAGTAATTTCTTTGAATGTTTGACTGTTTCTAGAGGGTCACTGCTCTCAGATAAAACATACATACACAAATTCCTGTTGCTCCAGTTTGACACCACGTTGTGCATCTTCTGTCCCTGCTAATTCTTTGTGATGTCTTTGTGAAATACCATAAATGGAATAGTTTATCAAATGATAGCAGACATTAAAGAACAAACAAAAAGAAAAACAAAACCGAAGCCAACTATAGAGCTCAATTACACTGACCTAAAAAGTCTCCTACTATGTAGTTCCTGCATTAAGATGCAACTTTGCAAAAATCTTTCCTGCTGTGTTATAATGTGCTTATTTTTTATTATTATTCTTTAAATCTCCCACTTGTCAGACAAAAGCCATGATGTGTATGTTGGAACATTATGAAAATGAATTCATAAGCCAAGTCTATCTGCCAGGGTGTTCTTGCTAAATGCTACAATGAGTGAGAAACTCAGTATGTGGCCAACCAAAACTCTGTTGTGAAATAAAGTAAGAAAAAAATAACAAGGGAACGAGGGACCAAAAACATTTTTGACATCTATTTAATGATCATGCGGTTACATACATGCGAAGACCCTGGGGTCAAAAAAGGTCTTGATTCAAATCAGTAACAAGTCTGGTAAAGCCAAGAGAAAAGAATTAATTTTAGTCCCATGGTTCCCCCACCACACACATCAGATGAGATTGGGCCTGTGAAACATGTAGTCCAGAAAGCCATTCATTTGGTGTACTCACAGCCAATACCCATGACTGCTATAGCAGTGCAAAGGTAGGAAAGGTAGAATCACAGAATCACAGAATGGTTAAGGTTGAAAGGGACACCTGGAGGTCATCTGGTCCAACGCCCCAGCTCAAGAAAGGACACCTAGAGTATGTCCAGATGGCCTTTGAAGGTGTCCAAGGAGGAAGACTCTCTGGGCAACCTGTTCCTGTGCCCTGTCACCTGCTCAGTAAAGAAGTGCTTCCTGATGTTCAGATGGAACCTCGTGTGTTCTAGTTTGTGCCCACTGTGTCTTGTCCTGGCACCGGGCACAACTGAAAATAGCATGGCTCCATTCTGTTTGCTCCTTTCCTTCAGGAACCTAAACAACCTAAAAGCTGACGGCTCCAAACCATGACCGAAAACCAACCCCCCAAAAAAGTTTTTTTATAGATATTGATAAGATTCCCGTTGAACCTCTTCTTCTCCAGGCTGAAGAGTCCCAGCTCTCTCAGCCTCTCCTCAGAGGAGAGGTGTTCCAGTCATGGTTGGACTCATCACTGTTGGTTAGGCTCTAGATGACCTTGCACCAAATGTAAAACCAGAGCGAGAGTGTCTTCTCCCTTAAAATGAATCAGCACACTTTTTGTGTTTCGTTTATGATGGGGATGTCCGCATATGGCCATCCACACACAGTCTGTCCACTTCTCCTGTAACATTCTTTGTCAATTTAATACCTCCCCAAAACATTATCAAGGTGATTAGTAATTTCTCTTATACCTACTTCCAATAAAGGCCTGGGAATTACTGCATCATCTCATCTTGAGAGAAATCCTAGTCTTATTCCAACCATAAATAGCATTTCACTCTTGGTTTTGAAACTTTTCAAAATATCACTCTAAAATGAAGCATGAACAATTTGTCATCTCTTTACCCCCAAATAATTAAATAGCTCTGTAAAACATAATAGTGCAATGATAAGTAGACTTTCAAGTCAATCTTTTATAAGTAATGATAAATTAAAATGTGAAATTGAATCTAGCTTGAAAAACTCACTGAAGATTGAAACTGGACAAAGGAGTAGGCAAAAATCCAACATAAATGCCCATAAGATTAATTTAGAGGACACTGGCATGTGCATAGTAAGATTTATAATGCCTACAATGTACTGTGGCATAATTAATAAATTATATTTTAGGTAAAAATAATAATAATAAAAAATAGTTAAGAAAAAGCCACTCCTTTGCAATTAGGTTGGAAATCAAATGTATAATACACTGAGGACTGCAGAGCACACATCCAAGCACAAATCTAACAAAGATAAGGTGAGAACAAACTTCACAATGTATTTGATCTCTGTATCTCAGTGAAATGTAATTAGACAATCTTTGTTCTAAATATTCTTTTCTTTTTTGTCTTTAAGCAGTGTGCAGCCTTTTAGTAGCTTTTTGGGATGTCTTTCTCCTGAAGTATATTCTTCCTTGCTCGTAACCCTCATTCCTCTGTAAAATGAAAACTGATCACTGATGTTTTTATCTGCAGTGTCACGGAATTGCCCATTAGCCATCTTCCTCAGTGTTACATCAATTGTTATAAATATTAAAAACATTACAATGTTACAAGCATTACAAAATATCACCCAGTTGTAAATCAGTCCTTTAACTAACTCACTTTTTTTTCCTGAAGACTTTTGACAGTGGCACTGTTAACTTATTTCACATTCTCAGCTATTACTCTGCAGTATGCTGCTGCAGCCTGTCCCTCTCCTTACATCCCTGCATGCAAGATACAAGTATTAGTGAAATCTGCTCTCCATCAGCCTGCTGTGCCTGTTTGGCAGAAACATGGTGCCTTGAGTGGGGTGGGAAAGACCTCTCTTTCACAGGTCTTTCAGATTATGTGCCATTGCACTTCCACTAAGTTTTAAAACACCTCTATGCTATGTGCATGCACACTGACACAAAATACTACAAGTCTTATTAATGTCCTTAAACACTTGCCACAGTCCTCTGACAGCAGTTTTCACAGCAAGAAGACACAGCCCAATGATCTGCCAGAGAAGAGGTACACCAAAGAAACATCTATTTTTCTTTTCTTTTATTGCACATGGGGTCAGGCTCATCACGCCTGCATGACCATTGAGAGATGGACAGTGAACCTAGTTTGTCTGATTGACAGTCACACTCCACCAGGCTGCTCCAACTAATTCTATCAACCATCAGCTCAGTGACAAGCCAGAGAGTGCAAGTATCTCCCTCCTTCAGATAATCACCACTAGCTTATGCCAGCTCCATGCTGGGACTCCATCAAAGATGGCAAACATGACTGGACTGCCTCTCCTGGGTCTCATGAATCTGGTTTTGTGCAGCTTGACATTCTAAAATTGGCCAGAATGCCCACTAATATTTTTCGTTCTACATTAACAAAGTGAATGCTTGTCATCTCAGCCTAGACCTTAGGGGTTCTTTTTGTATTTGTCTGTTCAATATATTATGCATTTTTGCCGACTAGACAGACTTTTTAATCTTCGTATTATGTCTCATCATGATTTCACACATTATGTTATTACATCCTAAAAAGTAAGTTGTCCATTTTTAATATTTTTAATGTCCACTGACATAAAATTTTTGTATATATTAATTATGATTGGGTATTCAGAGTTCTTTCATGTTGTCTTAAGCTAAGGGCCCTGAGCAGAACTACTTATTCAGGATATTTTGCATTGAGGGCAGAGATGAGGTCATTAAAGCAGCATAAACTAATCCAAGAACTCAGAAGTTAGAGGAAAATGCTTGTGATGACCTTTCACTTTGTACAATAATTTATCTAAAACAAATGTTCCTTTAATTTGCTTTATAATGGTAATCACAGGAAATGACTGGCCAGCTCTCAGAGGTTTATCTGCAGTAATTAAGCATTTTCTTCTCCAGAATTTCTCTTCCCATTGATCAGACTAGAAGTGCAATTCACTCCAGCAGGGAAAACACTTCTAGAAGGTCAAAAAATAAACCTGTGCCATTTCCTTCACCTTCTATTAAAGATGTATCAAACTACCCATGAACATTCATACTATATATCATTGAACATGAATGGGCTCAATGACCTGTACAGAACAAGGGTATTGAGCAACCTATTAGACATGCTGACAAAAATACAATATTTGGGTCACATTATACAACATAAAAATAATTACCTCAAAGTTACACTAAAAGATACAGCTTACTCAAAACTAGAGACAATTTTTATTCTTCACAAGTCATTTTTCTAATAGAGGAGGATAAATATATTTTTGTTGTGGGTTACCATTATATTTAAATGCAGTCTTGAAGTCTGTCTTATAGCATTGTATAGTCCCTGGCTGTATTTAGAATCTAAAGCCAAGAATGCATACAACAAATATTGTGGGGTTTTGTTTTGTTTAAATTTGCCCTTTTTTTCCACTGAAGAAAAACATTATGAACATTTAAATCCTCCAATAAAGCCTTATTTTTCTTCCTTCATTCTGTATTTGCAGAATAAATAGCAATCTGATATCAGGAAAAATCTAGTTTTCTCATCATATATGACAGAAACATTATGAGATAAAAGATAAAAAAGAAGCCAAAAAAAAGGTTCTCCACAATAATCAGATTAGAACAGTACCCACTATACATGAATTCTGCATTTAAGGAACTCTTTCATGCCAAAATATTTCAGCCTTTACCAATCTGACTGCTAATGGACATACTTGAATGAATGAAAGCAAAACAGGAAATCTCATTAAGTGTTGCCAGCAGCTTCAAATCATTATGAATTTTCCAATACAGCATCCAATAATTATATTAGTTTTCCAATAATACAGTTAAATGTCTCTCATTATAACTAATTGAGAAAGTACAACAGATTACCCAATCTCACCATTTTATGAAAAGAAAATTATGTTTGGTCAGCTCTGTTAACAGTTGAATGAATGGGTGTGCATGAAAAATAAAAATTTCATCACTTACCTTTCTGTGGGGTTATTTACATCATCCCTTTATCAGATACTTCTCCCTGTGTCAACTTTCAAAACTGACCTACCAAAAGTTGTGAGAGGCTTTATATCCACAATAATTCTTTGCTTATGACCATAATTATTTCTAGCTACCAAGTCTAAGTAGGTTGTTAACTTTCCATAAGTATTGAACTCAAAAGATTTCCTAGTACTCCTGAGGCTTAAACCATCTCAGACCTTCAGAACCACTGTTCTGAGGACATCTTTACACAAATAGTTCTCTGGATATAACCTGCCAGCAACAAGATAGTGCATAATTTGAGATGCAAAGCCTTTGCTACTGAAAATGAGGAACATGCTAGAGGAAATCTGGACAAAACTTCTAGGATTAGCAACCCTGCTGGTCCTCCTGCTACAGAATAACATCCACATTATTATTGTTACTGTTATTAGTGTGGTTATCCGTCTAAATACAGCTATAGGTGGCAGCGCTATCTGTTTGGCTCCAGGCTGGCAAGACAGCCCATATAGACTCCACTGAGCCAGTTGGGGCAGAACTGTTCTTTCGGTCTGGGCAAATGGTGTCTCTCAGCCTTGGCATTGTGGAATCACAAAATCAGAACTAGTAAAGCTATTTGGAGACAAAAAAAAAAAAAAAGTCTATTCAATTCTGAACTCCAGTATAGTCCCTGGCAGCTTTCTTATAATAAAATTTAAAAATAAAATAAATAAATAAATAATAGTTAAAAAGCTGAGGCAGTAAAAGAATGTGCATTTTTAATGTGTCCAAGATATTCCTTTACCCAGGGGATCCAAATTCATAATTATCACCTGGAATGGGATGACAGAATGAAGATGCAACTCTGAGTGAGATTCGGTTATTCATGATGGCATTTGGAGTCACAAGTGTGATACCAAAGACCTGCAACTGGCAATGGTGTACAATTATGGCTCTAGCTCTATTTCAGCACTGTCTCCTTTGTCACCCTTATGCTTCAGAGACCTCAGGGCTGGAGGCCATAAGGAGCATGTGCTTTCTGTTGCTTTACTCATTTGCACCTACAGACGAGAGCAACATGGTCACTGCACAGCTATTTGGTAATTGTGTCCCAACCCTCATTTCCAGGGCAACAGAAGGTACCCATGTCTCAGTGCCACAGAAGGTCTCTGTTTCTCCTCTCAAAAGGAGAAACTACCACTGGTAGGTGAAATAATAATTAGGAAGACATAGGAAGACATCTCTATGCAGCTAAGCCCAAATACATCTCTGCATTTCACACACTTGGAATAAAACAAAAACAAAAATCACTGTAGAAACTTCGTCTGTACTTATGAAACAGGCTTCCATCTGAAAAGCACAAGGCTACAATAATACAATGCCTATAGTAATATCAATAATAATAATGTTGATAAAGGAGCCAGTTGTATAATAAATATTATGGTGATTTATTTTCCTGAACTTTGACATAGCTATTTCAGACCAGTGTTTTCAAATATTATGAATGTGGCATATATGTCATCATCGTTTTTTTAACTTAGAACTTTTTAAATATTTATGGCTCAAATTAGCAACAGAGACAAAATATGCATAAAAAAGATAGCACAGGGGACACAACACATTTGAGAAGTGCTGCATAGAAAGAGGGACAATTATTAAAAAGAGTGGCAAGACATGAAGATGCTATGAAGGTGGTACGAGAGAAAAAGGTATTTTGAAAAATATCTAAAGGGATTCATTTGGTGTACTAAATTAAGCCTTCCTTTCTTTTACATAACCTTCATTTCTGCCCTGATAGCAGTTTTTCTGATTAGCAAATAACCTACCTGGAGCAACAAATTTATTTAGAAAGATGGGCAATGGGAATGGATAAGAAAGCACTGCAATGAGCCTATAAATTATAGCTGTGTCATGTCTCCCTGTTCAGGAACCACTAGCTACCATACTGGCTGCTTCCATACAAACGCTGCTTGGTAGTATCAAGTACAAATTTATCACCCAGCAGTAATCTTTCCCCTCAGAAACTTAAACCTGGGGATAGTCTATCCTAGAATGGCAGGATAGATTATTAAAAGTCCTTCTTTTGTAACTGCATCCAATATAAACATTTTACAGAGAGATTAAGAGAAAGTGGCCATTATTTAAAGGTTAGTTTGGGAGAAAATTAATGAATATATTTAAGAGTCCTGAAAACCATTTAAAACAAACCTGAGTAGAAAAGATAGAGTGTTAGAACCAGAGAAGGAACACAGTTAAGATCCACTGCTGAATACAAAAGCTTACTGGGTCCCCCAGCAGCCATTTTAAATAATTCAAGCCATTTTCAGCCCTTCAAATGACCAAAATCACTTTTCAGAGTGACAGCACGGTGAGTGTATGTGTGTGTGTGTGTGTGTGTGTATGTGTGAGTTTCTGGGGGAGAAGAAAAGCTTCAAATCACGGAATTGAGATTCTGCTCTCATTTAATTTGGCATTTTATAAGTGGGGCAGACAGTGCCCCAGGGACAGAACAGAACCTGCAACCCATATAATTTCTGCTAATTCAAAAGAAAATCTAAACTCTTCTTATCATGAAAACAACGATTTAAATGTCTGCAAATAGAATTAATCAACAGTTGCATGTCCTCACAGAATGGAATCCAATTCAATGCTATTCTCAAAGAAACCATATCCTTTTCTTTAAAGCAAAGATGTAAATGAAAATGAGTACTGTACTGACTGATAAAGGGGAGCTATTGCTTTCCAATAAGGTAAATGGCACAATCCTGATCCCAGAGTAATTTGGCATAAAACTGGTTTTCCTGGTAACATGAAAAGGACATTGTGTGTGGAGTCTCTTCCTATTGATTCATTCCCTCTTTTCAGGCTCTGGTGCTGCTGGAACAGATTGTCTCCTCATGCGCAAACCCAAGTGACATCTGATTCACCCACTGGCAGCCATTCAAGCCTATCTGGACAAGCAGGCTTCTGTGAACTGGGGACTGCAGGTTTGTTCCATGGTTTTTATCAGCCATTTTCATACTGTTGAAATGATCTTGGCAACACCACTCACAGTAATCCCTCAGCCCTTTGTGCCAGTGTTGTTTTGAAACATGTCTCTCCTTGCTTCTAGGTGTGTTATCTCAGAAGGCTTGCACCTAGAAATGCTGTGCAAGTGATCAGTTAAATTGGACTCCTCAGACGATTCTGATGATGTGCAAAATCAATGTTCTGTAAAAACTAATATAATTTTTCAAAATGCAATTAAGTTAACTAGCTGCCTATTTAACTTTAGCATTTAAATCCCTGAAAGGCTTGGAGCCTGCAAATGGCAAAGCACTCCATACATTAACTAAATACTTTTCCACTGAACCCTAGTCACGTCCTCATGTGCCAGGAGCCACTTTGGGGGTTCAATTATCCAATGAAACCCAATACATCAAATTCACGTAGGACAAGCTACACACTTAAACACCCATAGTGTCTGGGTTGACAGTCTGTGGAATAAGGGAACAATTTTTTGTATACTTGTGGGGAGGAATTTAACAGATATGTACCTACAATCATATCCGAGAGCTAAAAAAAAAAAAAAAAAGATACCAAACAAAAAAAATTGAAATAGCCTCAAAATGTCTATGAGAAATTCCTATTTTACCACTTACTCCCTGAGGGAAGAAAAAGGACTGATCCAAACCTATATATAGCCATCAGCACATGGTACAGTGTTTTGTATCATGAATTAGATATTATCCACTGAAGCTTCCTAAGAATAAAGCAAATTAAGACCAAAACCAGGAACTCTGGGGAGTCTTTGAAATAACTAAAGATGAAAGTATAGCCTATTCTAGGCATTTAATAAAGCATCTATCTATTTGATACATAAGCAGCCATTCTTCAAAGCCACCCTGAATCACTGCAACAAGGAAGCTTAAACAATACCAGACAAACCCATTCAAAATTACAAAGGCTGAATAAAATAAAATAAAATAAAATAAAATAAAATAAAATAATAAAATAAAATAAAATAAAATAAAATAAAATAAAATAAAATAAAATAAAATAAAATCACCATGGGTCAGTTCAATGTCAGCAGCAGAGAAAAGATTTGATCTGACTGCACTGACTGACATGATGCCCCTGCTTAACACACATTCAAAAATACCTTCACAATTCAGCAGTTTATATACAAGATGACCAAAGACCAAGAATGAAACTTGAATAAGATTTCTCTAGCTGCTCCTGAAATTGCATATTAACCATCTTTTTGATCACATTAATGGTGAAATAGCTGAAATAAAAATGGTACATAAAGTCCAGCCCTCAAAGTAGAAAACGCCTATTTGTTAAACAGAAGATAAGCAATGCATACAAAAGCTCTCCTTCAAAATAACCCTTAAACTCATTAATATGGTGTCATTTAAGGATCAGTGAAACAAGCAGAAAGGTGATGGCAATGTTCTAGTGATGGGAGAAATTAAGTAGTAAAATTCTATTTACTTTTCAATAAGGAATAATTTATTGTCAAGATTAAATAACAGGCAGAAAATAAAAAAATTACCTACTAGGAAAGTTCTCATAACCATTCAAACATGATATACAGTTATATATTTAGGTAGTACTCCAAACAGAGAGATCAAAAGATTTCTCCTACTATCATTCACTAAGGACACATCAACAGGCCTCTTCAGCCTTTGAGAAGATAAAGTTATGGTTCTGATGCTGCAACAGCTGAAGAAAGTTCTCCATCCAAAGCACTTTTCCTCAGGGTACAGATCTTGTACTTTCATTCATGTAATTTCATCACATCATTTTAAAAGAAGAATCCAGTTGATAACTCCTGACACCTGGTATCAACTAGTCCCCAGATCTAACCTGCCTGCAGAAGCTTCCCTAATTTTCTACCTGTAATCTCCATTTATGATAGAACAGAAGTTCTTAAAAACCAGAACAATCCTAATGAGAAAATGTCATTTCATAAGGTAAGCCTAAATGCCAAGACCCTATAAAATTACAGGGAACATACAATTTTACCTTCCGGGAGGAAGGCATCTAAGAGGACAAAACAAAATGGTAGAGAGGTTGCAGCTGACCATCCACAACTAGCAGGAGAAATACAAAAAAATATAGTGAGGAGAGCAAGGAAAACTCACTGGAAGAAATGGTGCCAGCAGATACACTCTCCTTGTCAAATCCTTGTTTTGGATCTCATCCCTCATGCAGGAATGTGATAGGATGCAACCAAATTAGTAAATGTTTCAGAAACACACTGGGCCAGAGCTGTGTTTCGTGACTTTGCGACTTGACTTGCACAGGGAGCAGAACAAAGGGGACTGCTGCCTACAACCCCAGGTCTTCAATAATGCTTCTTAGGCTAAAATAACTTACTTTGGGAATTACCAAGTACACCCAGTAGCATATTCTAGTATACAGTCCAGAAACAATTTCTAATCCCCAGATTTCTAAGAGAAATATCCTAACCAAACTGAACAGTAGGAACAGCTATTATCCAACATTTGTTGTGAATGTACTGTAAAACCTATTCCCCTCTGTTCCTGCCAGCAATTACAAATTAAGGACCATGAGCCCTGGAGCTCTCTTATGTCAGTTAAATAAAACTGACAGCTGATTTTCAGCAATGCTTTGCCAGTTTACAACATGTTATTTCTGGACTTGTACTTTGTGACACTCAGTAACTTTCAGAATTTGAAAAATTTTATTTTGGTGATTAAGCAGAGATCAACCTGCTGCATGCAAAATCAGGTGTATAAAGAGAAAACATTAAGTGTATTCCTGGGAAGGCATTTTTCACATTGTCTAAATTATATATACTATTTTTAAATTAAATATTATATTTTAAAATTAAAATCCTGAATACATGATGCTTAAATTCCTAAAAAACTATTAGGAGAAAACCCCAAACCTTTATCTCTGTATGTAAAATGCACATGGTAAAGCAGGAAACATTTGGGGGATGAATCCGAGAGATGTTTAAATTAACATTTTGTATTATCTACTAAATATAATGAAACATATACCTAAATGTTGCATATTATAAATAAAGATGAATAGCCGATGAATAGTCTTGTCTGGTCTGCTCTTGCCTTACATAATCCCCTAAAATACCTACCACATGACTCAAAAAATAAAAATAAAACTGTCTGTGATTTTTATAAAAGGGCTTAATCTCTAAGGTGCAACCACAGTCCAAATATGACATATTTTAATATAATGTCCCCATAATGTATATAACTTAATAATATATATTAAATATATTACCCCATGTAACAACTTTAACCAATTAATAACCTTCACAGCTTAACTTTATGCTTGTTTGGATTTCTTATGTTACTGACATAAAAACAGAATGCCCTGGCATATATTCAAATACAAAGATATATTTTCATCCTTTGATATTCAAGACCTGACTGTATAGTTTTTATATGCCTCTTAATGTGGCTGTTCATACGACGCCATTAAACAAACAGCCAAGTAGTAAGTGAGAAATCACTAGAATGCACAATTTCTCTTGCATTTTCAGATGTAATTACAGCATGTATGCCCATGGTTGCATATTTACAGGATAACAGGCATTCTGAGATTGTGGTCTATAATTTACCAGGTTTTACTGGAAAACATCCTTTATTTGAGCTTTCTCTTAGAATCAACCTCTCTACCAGAAATTTAGACCTTAGTCAAGATAATCTTCAGGGAAGTGGTACAGCAATTAGCAAGTACAAGAGTTAGTTCCATGGGAAATTCAGAAATAAGAGCTTTCCTGCTGGGATAAATAGTGGTAGTATGGAAATCAAAATGTTTTGGTTTAAAACTTGATGCTATTAAAATCAGTCTCTTCCGAATTATCTCACATGGGAATGAAAAATCTTTTGTGTAGTGACTGGCATAATTAAGAAATGTCTAAAGTCAAAACAGAAGCTTCAAGTAATTTTTTAGATGAGAACTTTAAAAAAATAAATCAGAATCATGCTAAGAAACATGCTGTTTCCCCAACTTCCTAAGCACACAAAATTCTCATTTTAGTCTCTCCATGTAAACAAACTGGATATTTGTCATATGCAGCAAACAACTTCATGCCATTTCTCATAGTTGTGGCCCTATTATTCTATAGAGTTGCTATGGATAGGCATAATAAATATAGGGAAATTAGCCAGAGAATGCCAGTATATTCTGTCCTTAATTATATGCACCTCTCTGGTCACACTGTATAATTAGCATAAAAAAACAACTTGTCAGTTTTTTTAATCACTTGGTTTGCTATAAATATAAGTTGAATTAACAAGATGGATTAGGTATTACATAAGAAAATAAACAAAAAAGCTAGTCTTAAACTGCCGAAGAACTATTTCTGCTGTTTGTCCTTCAACAGCCATTACACTCTACTTTATAACTATCTTAAAAAACTTGATTTGGCAATACAAATGTGCTTTGTACGTCTTATAAAGGACATACGAACCATTTCCTTCAATTAGCAAAGTTAAGTTGATAAACAACAAGAGTTTGAAATTTCTTTTTATGCCAAATGGAAATAATTGTGATTTGATTATAGCTCTATCATAGTACAACTTCTTTATGACATAAATGTAATTTGACCACATTCTAAATGTTTTTAATGTGAGTACTCACTAGCTAGGATGTTATGAAGTATGTTAGTTTTTATCACTATTGGAAGACTGCATTAGCAACTCTACAAAAGCAATACTTTTCCCTAAGCTCTTATTTCCTCATGAAGACAACCGTATGAATAAACTAGGAAGTTTTTCAAAGTAGAAATTAAAATTCTAGCTCCCACTACAAATTAAATCACTCTGTAATATAATTTAAAAACAAAACATAATATTTCTTGTGGCATGCAGTTAAGCAAAAATGAAGGAAATGGTCACATACATATTTTTGTGTATTTCTCTGTGTGTAGGCCCATGCACACTCACATTGTGGATCAGAGGAAATCTAATTCTGTATAGAGACTTGTCAGCATTGCAAACCACTTCCAGTTTATGGAAATTTTGGAAATGAAATTCAGAAATTAAAGCAATGTTTGTCTCTCCTTCAGAGTAGTCCATGGCAGAAAAGGCTTTGCAGATCTGGATTCAAAAGCAGGAGCAGTGATGGGTCACACTGTACTGATCTAAAAAAAGCTGTCATTGGATAAAGAATTTATGACTATACATGGCTTTTTGACTAGATCTATTGACAGAATTGTTTTCTTCAAACATGAAAAGCATTTAGGGAAAGCTTGCAGCCCCTACTGAATCAGAGCCAACATACTTCATCTAACCAATGTTACTTAGCATAGGTTAATACATTTACAATAAATTAACTGGAGCTGAAAAATGTTGCCCATAACTGTCAGCTCAGTGTTCTTTCATGTGATGACAAAACCAGTATTTCGATTCAGAAGAAATAGTGAACACTATCAAGAACAGACCCAGCTGGTGTGGTGAGAGGAGGCAGAGTGGTAAGAGGATGAGGGCAGACGGAATGGACTTTAGTGATGTTCTACCTCAGGCCCACCTGCTTTAGCATGCCTAATGCAACTGTAGCACACACATGCTGCTAACAGTATAGCAGGAGCCAGCATGTGATTTTGGTTTTATGGTTGATGTACCAGGATTGAAAGCTGTACCATATGAATGGAGCCTCATGGTTACATGGTAGGGAAGATTACCTCTGATTATGGTATTTACATGCTAAGAGAGGTGAATGGAAGAGAGTGCATGGGGGGCAGGATGCCTGGTTTCCTAATGATGCTGTTGCTTGGCATGTTGTGATATGGCAGCCATTTGCCATGTAAAACCTGCAAAAAGACATACAAGCCACAGGTTCTTAGAGTCATTCTACCATGGTGACAATGTCAGAGCAAACAGGCTTTCTCACAAGGCATGATTATAGAATAATTTAGTAAGGCAAAATAAGATAGTTTATATAATAATCTGTCATATGAATGGCTCCACTGCTTGACATGCTAGCATAGTTTAAACTCCAAAGAGTTCTTGGCAGCTTTGATTGTTCCCCTTTTTTATCACAGCACCTTTCTTGACATCAGTGCCTGTTGTACTTGACTTCATCCATAGCTCTGTTTTTCCCCAAATTCATCACTTCCATTACCTGTGCCTACATAACTTACCTTGTGTTGGCAGAAGGGGAAGAATATACAGCCTCCTCCTCATGAGGTAATCAATAGTGCTTCAAAGATAAGCCAGCCACCAAAGGCCTGTAAATAAATGTCACATCTGTCTACAACAGCCCTCCACATGTGACATTTGCAATGTTTTTAGTCTCAACTGACCTGACCCAAGGGAAAGATGTCAGGAAGCCTCAGCTGAATCAGAGCTGCTGAGGTTACAGCTTCACTGGAGAATTACCACCTTATGCTACACTGCTGTTCTTTAAAAAATACTAAAACCTCAGGCTTTATTAAGATGTTATACACATCATGGATGAACTCTCAAATGATCATAAAAAGGTGAACACATCTTAGTTTAAAAGGAGACTATGCAAAATATACCTTAAAGCAGAAACACACATACAATTTTATAATGACAACTTTTCTTTTACTTCCTTTCTAGACAAAATTAGATCACAAGTCTTCATCAAAACACTGTAGATTATATTTTGGGATGACTATATTTCTCACAGAGTATTTGGCTTACATAGGTTTAATGAAACACTGACACAAAGCATCTGCAGAAGCACAGAACAGGGGCAGCTACTAGAAGAGCTTTGCAGCCGCAGTTTCAATAAGTCACGCACACAGTATCTCCATTCTCAGGGTAGGACAGGCAGATCTTTACAGAACAAAAGCTTACAATCATCCTTCTGAAGAAAAAGAGTAGGCAAGTTAAATGCTACAGCTGATGTTACCTAACAGATTAAAACACTGGTTTAAAACATTATTTCTACAGCTCTTTTTATTGGTAATTATCAGATGTTTCATCTATGGTGAGAGATAAAATAAAGAAATGCAAAAATAATTACCTTGATAAGTGAAAGTACAACAACAAAAGAGCAATACAAGAAAAATACACCCTTATCAGTGCTCTATTGCAGACTGGTCATAAACTCAAAAATATGATTCCTTTCCAGGGTATATATAAGAGACTTCACTATGTTTTAGAAATACAGTGTATGTATCATCTTGCAAGTTTAAGCTTGTGTTGTTTGTGATAAAGTCCAGAGGCCAGTCATTTTCCTAAGATACATAACTGATTGTCAATAGAGAAGTACTTGTGAACAGAGGAATAGGGAAAAGTTCCTGAACTTCTTTTTCACTGCCAGAACTCAATGACATTTAATTGTGTCAGCTTGAGTAAGACAGGGGATATAATAAAGAGAAGAAATAAGTGAAATTAAACCATAATACATAATTTGTCTGCAAAAAGTGGGTTATCATTCATTGAATCAAAGTAATGGAGATGTAAAAGTGAGACTCAAAATTATGGTCTGGGTAAGGAGTAGGTAACAAAAACCACAGGATTTCGGACAAACAGAAGTTTTGTTGACAGAAGCCCCAGCTGGAATAAAAAGAGGGTGTCAGAGAATATTCCTTATTTCAGGAGAAAAGCCATGAGAAAAGTAGTTCTCAAACCTAGGATGAAATTTTAAATGGCTAGAACTAAATTTCTGAGAAACACACCAATGGGAAAATGCATAGTGTTGAGGAAATGCTGCATGGATCCTTCATCATATCACCTAAGTCTGTACATCACCTAAGTCTGTATATCACCTCACCATATCACCTAAGTCTGTATATGTTTAAGTTGTTGAAAATTTTAGAAGAGAGAAAAAAGAAAACAATATATTAAAAAACAAAACAAAACAACAACAACAACAACAACAACAAAACCAGTTTCCATTGTCACATATTTATGAAGGAATAAAAATCAAAATGACCAAATTGCTGAAGCACTCTGAAAGAGAGTATTCATTTATCTGGTATTCATTTTTACAGACTGAACAGCTGCACTATGATTTCATTTTCAAAGACAGTGTCAATCTGAATCCCAAGAGCTTACCTTGACACCCTGAGCCCAAGGTGATGCCTGGATTCTGCCTGAAGTTGGGAAACTGGATGCAGCATGAAGCTTACAGTTGTGCAGTGGAAACTGACATTTCCCTCAGTTCCCAGGGGGAAAATATGTACATTTGGAGTTTATAAACAAAGTATTTTATTACTCTTTCTGTTTGTACACACAAGCTGCTAAGTATTTACACTTGAAATGATTATCACAGAATTATAGAATAATTCAGTTTGGAAGGCAGTTCAGGAAGTCTCTAGTTGAGCCTCCTGCTCAAAGCAGGGTCAGCCTGAGATCAGGTGAGGTTGCTTGGGGCTTTATCTTCTAAGGATGGAGACTGCATAAACTATGTATCTATGTAAGTAAAACAGCCATAATTGAGATTTACATAAATATATAAATAGTATATTTCATTGATATATAGTGTTAGAAAAGCAGCTTATCGTGTTCAAACAGGTTTGGATATCAGGTATTAGGGGATAGACATCAGATACGGCTGTGATCTAAAACTAGAATTATTTGTAAAAGAGGCAAATAAAGGTCAGATTTGTTTCCCCATGCCATAGATAAAACATTTGACATTATGCTCCTGATGAGAAAATAAGTTTACCTAAAAATCAAGGTCTTTGGAATGTAATGGTACGGGCTCAAAGGTAATGATAACAAAAGTGTTATTTAATTGCTGTAATTGCTGTATTTCTCTAACTCTTCACTACCAACATTGGCAAAAAAGGCAAATTGGCCATTCCGCTATTAGGGTCTGAGATCATGAGACACAGTGGTATTTCTACTGGTATGCTGGAACGTTTAGTCTTTTTTATTTGGTCCTTGAGATTTTAAAAATAGCAAAGCTGAGATGTGGTATTAGAGATCCATATTCAACTCACTGCATATACTTAATGAACTACATGAACTTCAATATCTGAAAAACACCATTCTTCTGTCCACTAACCTGAATGTTCAGACTGTATTCAGATATCCATATAAATACTACAAATACCTGTAAGTGCAACATGCTAATGGTGCTTATGGTTTTCCTATCAACACCACTGTCAGAACCTTGATGTACGTCAACCATTATTCTTTTATTTTTATCATCCGTGGTAGAAACAGGAGGCTACTTTTTCTAAGTAAGCTATACAAATAAAAAATAAGTGCATTTTTCCATTTTTAAAATAGCATGCCTGAGATACGTTTGTTTTCCTTCACATTCCTTAATGACTTCAAGAGTAAACCATTCACACTCTATAAATCTGTTCAACATAGAATAAATATGGGGAGGTAGCAGTTGTATTTTTTTTCCCTTCCATATATTAGAAACTTTTTAACATTCTTAGGCATTGAAGTTTTAAATAATGCGTTAAACACTGGCATGATTAATGGTAAGCCTTGTCATTAGAATATGGTGAGCCACTGGATCGTGAGCAAACAGTTTAAATGCTAAAAATAAAATACTAAAATTCAAAATTACATCTAACCTGATCACTCCTCTAAGGTAAATGGTCACTGTTGTCACTGTTTTATTCAAATTGTTTAGGGTCTGGTCCTTCCACAAACATTTTAGAGCTAATTATGAGTATTTCTAAGGCTTTGCAAGGTACTTCCACCAAACAAAGAAATCTACCCATGCTGTCAGGAAACATCTCACAGTCTGGATCCAAATCTTTGCTAGGCACATTTAAGTTTAAGTCAGAATAGAATGAAGATTGACTCATTCATTTTTACTGTAAACAACAACAACAAGTACAATAACAGCAAATAGGTCTAAATCATTGTGAATATAACAGTAAAGGGAATAGGCATTGAAATCTGTTGTACTATGTTCTACCCAAGATTCTAACTGCTCAAACAGGAACTTAAACTGCTCAAACAAGAACAGATTTCATTGATAAAATTTCTTTGTAATTGACTATTCCAATAAAAGTTATTTTCATTGTTATAAGAGTTACATCTTCAGCTTTACCTCAAGCTCTAATGAAGATGGGTTTTGCCCTACTGCAAAACTCAACTGCTCTTCGAAGGTTAACAAGCACTGGGCATTAAGAAGGTAGGAAATTAATTCAATCTTGGTGTCTTCTAAGAAAACTATTGGAACTGTTGTCTTTACTATACTAAAGGAATCTATATCAAGTGGGACAACATGACTTCAGTGGTGGCAGCATGCCAAGGCAAGAGGAAATCTTTGAAGAAAGGACAGTCACAGTCTACAGGGCAAAAGTGAAGTGGTTGGTCATAAATTTGTATTTAAATATGTTCAAAGACTGACAAGTAGGCAATGAATGAGAGCGTTGTGTACTTTTCTTTCTTTAGGAAGGCACTACCTTTAGCTGAGACTCCAGACGGTTTCAGGCACTAATGTTGCACAAAATTTCAGTCTTGAAGAAATGTGAAAAGGAAACAGGCCTGATGTCTACATCAAACAAGCTTTAACTTTCTACCCAGGTATGAATGGCAAAATCTGACCAGATTACAAATGCAATAATGAGATGACCAGAAAACGTGGATCCAAAGACCTAGTTGACAATTATATATTTTTTTAATGGAATAACTTGTCCAATCTAAAGCACTACTGCTACTTCTGCCAACTCATTTGATGACCCCAAACTTTCCTCAATATTATCTCAGTCTTGTCTTGGTACAGTCAATTAACTCTTGTTCATGCTCCAAATTCGGTCAAACTCTGTCTTAAGTGCTGATCTAGAGATCAGGCAGGCTGCATTACAGTTGCCCTATACCGACCATTCTGGTCCCCATATACTCACTGATATGGGATAACAAAGTTGTAGACAGGACAGATTGGCACTCTGTGGCATGCTGCACTAGGCAGATCCTTAGAAAGGGTAGTTATTGCCCACAACTATCCAGTAAGATGTTCCTGGGAGAGTGAGCACCAGATCAACTGAAGACCAACCTCAGAAACCACTTGCAAAACAATGCTTGCAGGTGAGTGGTTCTGAAGTTGCTTAATAGAATGGACTGTTTCTGAAAATATAGAATCATGGAATCATAGAATATCCTGAGCTGGAAGGGACCCACAAGGATCATCAAGTTCAACCCCTGGCTTCACACAGAACCACCCCAAAATCAAACCACGTCTGAGATTGCTGTCCAAATGTTTCTTGAAATCTGACAGGCTTGCTGTTGTGACCACTGCCCTGGGCATCCTGCTCCAGTGCCTGACCATCTTCTCAGTGAAGAGCCTTTTCCTAACATCTAGCCTGAACCTCCGCCACCACAGCTTCATGACATTCCCTTGGGTCCTGTCATTGTCATCAGAGAGAAGAGATCAGCACCTGCCCTTCCACTCCCCCTTGAGAGGAAGCTGCAGGCTGCCTTGAGGCCTCCCCTCAGTCTCTTCTTCTCTAGGCTGAACAAACCAAGGCACTTCAGCTGCTTCCTATATATCTTCCCCTCTAGGCCTTTCACCATCTTCATAGCCCTCCTTTGGACACTCTCTAATAGTTTTATGTCCTTCTTATACTGTGACACCTAAAACTGCACATGCTACTCAAGGTGAGGCCACACCAGCACAGAGCAGAGCAGGACAATCACTTCCCTCAGCGAGCTAGCAGTGCTGTGCCTGATGCACTCCAGGATATGGTTGGCACTTTGGGCTACCAGGGCACACCGTTGACTCATATTCATCTTGCCATCGACCAAAAGCCCCAGATTCCTTTCTGTGGGGCTACTCTCCAGCCTCTGGTCCCCCAATATATCCAGGGTTGCCCTATCCTAGGTGCAGAATCTGGCACTTGCTCTTGTTAAACTTCATATTGCTGGTGATTGCCCAGCCCTCTAATTTGTCAAGATGTCTGCAAGGCCTCTCAACCCTTTATGGAGCCAACAGCTCCTCCCAATTTAGTGTTGACAGCAAACTTACTTTGTATACCATCAAGTCCTATGCCCCAGTTATTTATGAAAACATTAAAGAGAACTGTCCCTAAAATGGAGCCCTGCAGAACCCCACTAGTGACTGGGTGCCAGCCTGATATAACCCCAATTGTGATAACCATTTGAGCCTGCCCTGTCAATTATTCACCCATTCTATTATGTATTTGTATGTTTGTATGCTGGACATTTTGTCCAGAAGGATACTGTGAGAGAAAATATTGAAAGCTTTGCTGAAATCAAAATAAATTTACATGAACTGTCTTCCCTTAGTCAACTAGGTGGGTGACCTTGTCATAAAAGGAAATTGAGTTCATTAAACAGGACTTTCCCCTCATGAGCCCATGTTGGCCATGACCAATAACTGCATTGTCTTTCAGGTGTTTTTCAATAACTCCCGAAATAATCTTCTCCATAATTTTACCAGGCACTGATGTGAGACTGACAGGCCTATAATTACCAGGGTCTTCTTTCTTGACCTTCTTGAAAATTGGAACAATGTTTGCCAGCTTCCAGTCAACTGGGACCTCTCCAGATTCCCAAGACTTGAAAAATAATCGAGAGAGGTCTCACAATGACATCAGCCAGCTCTCTGAGTACCCTGGGATGAATGCAGCTGGAGCAGCAAATCCTGCATAAGGATCCTGCACAAGGGCTTGGCTGGGAGTTTATCATAAACGCAGTCATGGTCCTCCAACTCAGGGCTCCAGAATTCCCAGAGCCCATCATTGGTGTTGAAGACAGAGGCAAAGGCAGCATTAAATATCTCTGCTTTCTCTATGTATCTATTTGTGAACTGAGCGTTTTCATTAAGTAATGGAGCAATGCTTTCTCTGGTCCTCCTTTTGCTGTTAGCACATTTGAAAAAGCCTTTTATATTGTCCCCCACAGTAATGGATAGCTTCGATTCTAATTGAGCTTTGGCTGCACAAATTTTCTCCCTACAACAGTGAAAAACATCTCTGCAGTTCTCCCAAGTTGCCTAACCTTTCTTCCAGTGGCTGTATACTTTCTTTTTCTACCTAAGCTCTAGAAGAAGATCGCTGCTCATCCAATCCAATCTTCTGCCCCACCTGCTTGTATTCTGACATTTTGGAATTGCCTGTTCCTGTACTCTTAAGATTTGGTACTTGTATATCTCTCATTAAGATTAATTGGGTGGGGGGAACCTGTGAAACAGTACAGGATTATTTAAGCAATCCTTTCTTCACTGCATGGCTTTTTGGAAGGCAATAAAAATGTTCATCAGTCCCTGTGGGTAGGACAAGCAGAGCAAGATCTACAAGCTTCCTCCTGGGAGATGGACTAGTAAGAAGAAATTACTTAAATGCTTGGATTCAAGGATTATATTCATTCAGATTAGGTCTGCCATTATTTGCTCCAGTGTGAAGCATTCAGCCTGAAGCATTCAGCAATGCAGTCTTCCATTCCTTTGGCTCAACAAAAGCCCAGTAAATACAGACAATTTAAGGATGTGCTAAAACACGTGATCTAAACTATACCTCTTCCTCAGTCTCTATTTCCAGCCTGTTGGCATCTGCAATGGAATGAAGCTGTGGGGAGTGTTTTCTCTGTCCTCCTGTCCTGATGCTGGTAGCAGCCTCAATGTGCTGGATAACATTGCACTGATGTCTCTGGAAGGTGAGATTTCCCCTGGCTGGTCTAAAAAGAGGCTCATACATTACAATCAATGTTTTCCTTGATTTTGCTGAACATGACAGTACAAAATGCTCTTCATCTGAAAGTACATTTGGTTACTTAGCTTTCAGAAGAAATGAAGGGAAATGGTCCACCTAAAGGGAAGGTCTTTACTGAGGGTTTATCTCAGTTCTGTTTTGACTCCAAATCCTAAAATTGTGAATCAATAATACAATTTTACAACCAAATATAATTCTTTAAATACATACCAAGATTTACATAAGCAAGCTTATGAACAATTAAATACACATCCACAATGTTAACAACACAGGTTAAAGGGTGTGTTTAACAATGCCATTATCTGGATTATCCTTGGACTCAAAATAAGGCAGGAGACTTCTGGGAAACAAATGATGGCCAAAAGAATTTTCTACCTAATCCCTTGGCTTGGTGTTTATAAATAAGAGTGAACATAGCATTCCTTTTCCAGGACAAAATATCTCATAATACCACATCTGATTCAATATTTGAAAGAGAGGTGGAGGACTTAAGAAATAAACATATAAAAAAAGTTTAACTGATTATTAAAATATTTAAGGAAATAAAATATTTCATGAGATTATTTCATAATGTATCTTTTTCTTTTGTAGCAAGATGATCAAAATAAAACATCCAGTGTTGAGAAAAGAAAAATCAGATATTCTTGACTGAAACAATGATCCTTAAAATAAATACTAAGCATTGATGCTGGACACACTGTTTAGACAATTAAAAAATAAATAAATCCCCAAATCTTTCTTGTGGGTAACACTAGTGTTATATTCTAGATTTTATAAATCCCATTTCCTCAGCAGCTAGTTAGTGTTTCATATTCCCCAAGGGTTTTAAGCATTTGTAATCATTGTATCACATAGCCTTTAAAACCTTCACAACAGACTGATGATTAAAGATTGAAGTTGTCTCTGTATATTTTTCTTTCCACATCACTGGAATTGGCTGGTTTTGAGTCAATTTATGCCATGGCCCCAACTTGCAAACTATCTCTAGTCACAACTCCTATGGGTATGACCTCCCATCTGTAGAAATGAAAGGCAAAAGGTTTTCAGATCACAGTAATAAGGAATTTGTCTACAAGCCACAAGTTTCTATACTTTATATACCAGTGCTTCTCCAAGCTTTTTCACTCCATTATGAGAATAAGGTTGTTTCTCCCAAACTTTACACACCTGTTCAGTTACATTGCAGAATGCAAACTGATTCTATCAGTAGCTCACTCTGCAAATCTCATTTGGTAGAAATGATAAGATATTCACAGTAAAATCTGGTGGCAATGTTATACTGTAAAAGGGCTTAATTTTTTCCAACACAAACTATCAGAAGTATGCAGCAGATTGGTAGCATTAATTGCTTTCAGTTGTGATTCCTTCTTCGTTTAACTTTTAACCCCAGGTGCCTCTCTAGGATACTACAGACTGCATCACTTTACCTGAAGGAATATAGGCACTGAAGTGCTGTTGGCTTGTTATAATACACTTCTCTTCTACCATAAAATGGCAGACATAAACTTTCAATAATATACTGAAACTTTAATTATTAGATCAATATGTATATGATGTTCACTACTGTCCTTAACCAGAAAAAGTAACCAGAAAAAAAATGGTCTCACTGTATCACTTGTGACTACATTCATAGTGTGCTACTAGTTCATCATTACAGCTCTTTCAAAACAACATGATTTGGCAAGAACAAAATTAATAAAAATTTGATCAAGCATAAAATGACTGCATTTTGGTTAAAGTGCAGAACAATAGCACAATATAGGTATGGTATAGCTTTTGTTTTTATTTAGGTGTTTAGTATGCTGTAGGTATAAATGAGAGACTTAAACCAAGCATCAACATTGAACCTTTTAGACGTTAATGTGATGATAGCTGTGTTATTATGAGCCTAATGATATCTAGCGCACACAAGAATACATAGGTATCATGCTGGGAAACCAATGATCTGGCTCTCATTTTGTCTGCAGGCAAAGAATATCTCATCAAAGCTATAAATTTCATGAGTCTGTTCCCAAATTTAAAACCCGTAAGGAAATGGCTTTCATGGTTCAACAATTTTAAAGGGTTGCTCTTACTTGGCTTTGTAACAAGGAAATTAATAGTTCTTCTAAAACAAATCAGAATTATGCCATAGCTGCATGCATTTTCATGCTGTTGCCTTCAGCATTTTACTTCCTTTTCCAGATAACATCACTGCGGAATCCATATTGAACTCACTGTGGGGAAACATTTATTACCTGCTATGATTTCACACTACAGCCTTAGATAGGTGATAGAAGTCATTTATTCATTGCTATGTAAAAATTGTTTTCTTTAGGTCATGTGAAATAGAGTCAGTTTCTAATCAACCTTCACTTTCCACAGAGTAAAACCTATCCAGCCTAATGTCAGGGAGAGTTAGCTTCTGTAGTGTGATGCAGAGCAGCCATCCCAGAGGTAGAAGGCTTATGGGACTGCAATAACAAAGAAGTAGTAAAGTGATATACTTCTCTTTCAGTGTCTTTTTCCCTTTAAAAAACTGTTTGCACAAATATTGATTCTCCTGAGAACAAATACTCATGTTTAAATCATTTTCTTAATGTAAAAGAATGACAATGCTCTCTAATGAGCATTAAAATAAATATTGTGTTAGGATTAGCTTACCGTATGTCATATTTCATATTAAAATACCAAAATATGTTTCATTTTTTGGAGAATCTTTATGATTGCACAACATTTAAAAGCCAACTGAATTCATTTTCTATGAACAAAAATTACAGTAATAGAGAAATTTGCTCTTATCTGAGGATAAGTGATTGTGTATAACAGAAAAAACAAAACAAAACAAAAAAACACAAAAAAAACCAGTGTCCAGAGTCCACAAAATCCTGGATAGACCACTGTTCCACAGGGGAGAATGAGCAAACATGGAGCACTGAACAAAAACCAACAGCAATCCATCACGAACTGTACAAAAACTGGTAAATTTGCTTTAATATGAGGAAAAGGACAGTTTCTTCTCAAGCATGGAAAAAGTGATTATCCCCTAAGCCACCCTAAAATAGCTATTACTGGAGTAAATGAAGAAACTGCTATTCCCAACTGGAGACCACCATCACTGTCATACTTGACAGGGATGGAGTGGGAAACAAATAGCTCTTGATCTAGACTTTCAGCATGTGACTTTCATTATTCAAGGACTCCATGGGGGAGGATGAATAAAGTAAAAAGGACATTAAAATTAGCTGGTCTGGAACACATACATATGTGTCTGTGTACATTTACATTCAAGGAACATATTGCTCCATAAATATGGCTGTAGCCAGCTGAATTAAAGCTGTGTAAACTTTTGCTCATCCCATCTCTCTAAGCCTTTGAACATATTCAGATATGCTTTAAGCTTCACCCTACAGGAGCTAGACTGCTTTTGGTACCCAAGCTGGCTTCTGTTTGAGTACAGCATAGACATACCTTCGATAAAAGCCACAGTATTCTGTATCAGGTTTTCAACTTAGTTCTGCTGAGGCATAGCACTGAGCAACATCATGTGGAAGCCACGTAAGCCAGTTGCACCCATCTGCTTTTCCCATGCATTGTGTCCAAAACATTTTCAGACACTGAGAAAAAAATATATGATGAAATTCATATTGTTAGTCTGAACACTCAAGAATAAAAAAAGTCAGTTCAGCAGCAAATTTTAATTCGATCAAGATAATGGAAATAAAGTCATCTATTTTGTATAGTCTTTATTTGACCTTTATAAGACAAATAAATAAATAAATAAATAAAAATCTCTGTTTAGTAAAATTAGCTATACTCAAGGCAACAAACGGGTTTCCTTCATTTTGTGGAAGGGATGAATTTAGGCTGGTATTTTTGAGTCAGTAAAATTTGTTTCACTTCATTCTCAAATTCAGCTGGTTATGATAACAGTGATGATTTTTATTATTTTGCAGATGAAAATTCTAATTTCTGGCATTCTACAACTTTCTGAATTAAATAAATTAACCTAGGGACAGATTTATATTTATCAGCTCTGACTGTAGACTTCTGATAACATATGTTGGATTTCCATAGAAGTAAGATTTATGTGGCTGTTCTTTCTTTATGCAGTTGATATTTTAAGAATTTAAGAAAGATACAGAAATAGTCATTTTAAGCTCATAGGCATTATGAATCAAATGGAACCTTCTGCATCTTTCAACATCTGTACTGTCTTTCTCACTCAGGTGTTTGAATGACAAGTAATATATTTTCATACAAATACCAAACACCAAATATCTACCTTTCTCATCTTTTGCACCTTTACAGTCCCAGTCTGCCACAGAGCTTAGACTCATGGCAAAAGGACAAACTTGGTGCCATGAACTGAACAGCAATAGATCATTTGGCATGACAGAGAACATATCTGCTAATTTCGGTAAGATAATTTGGATGGAGAACCCCAAACATTGACTGCCTTATGGGTGGGGACAGGCAGAGAGTCCAAAACACAGTCATAATCCATCCCAGTCAATAACCTGCCCCCATGCTATGCTACCTTTGTCTAAGCCTTTTGCCATAATCTCTACATAAACCTCATCCTCTCACCTTTTCCTAGATGTTACTTGTTCCACCCTTTAAAACCTGGAAGCCTTGCAGCTCCTTCCAGTGGCAATGTTTCCCATTTTTTTGATCCTGATGATTACTAAGCTCTGAGAACCAAGCTTGACATTCTGGGTTAGCCTAAAAAAAACAGAAACTGCATTCACTGTATTCTTTCCTCCCTTGTGATCCTCCACAGTATTGTGCAGAATATATATATATATATATATAATATAAATAATATAATATAATAATATAATATAATAATATATAATAACTATATTTAATATAATATATAATTAATAATATATATGTTATATATTATATATATTATATAATATATATTGTGCAGGTCCATAAGGTCCTGTGGGGTACATCCCTGTTTCTGTGTTTCCTAATTCTTTCTCTTCCACTACAGTGAAATAAAAATTATAGTCCCCCCTTTTATTCTGAGATGTCTACATTGGTTATCTATACTAAATGGACCAATGCTGAATTTATTTTATATGATAATTTACATGATAACTGCATTTGTTAAAATGAGGTCTAGTGTTATTAAACTCCTGTAGAGTAATTGTGACTGAAATTTGTTGAAGAGCCACACATATTTGAACCTCATGAACCAGAAAATTTATAAGATATTGCTTAATCATTGATGTTTTGTTTTTAAAATACCTGAAACTATAATTTATACTGATGGGATAAATTGAGGATGAATATTATTTACAATCTGATTTAAGTTTATATTTTAATATACACTGTATATTTTAATTTGCAGAATAACAGAAAAAATATGGAACATTGGGAAAAGGTGAACTTTTTCAATTGAAGAAAATGCATTTCTCCTACAGCAAAGAAAAACTTTCCTCATGGGACTTCAGTGAGTATTGCTCTAATTCTGAAACAGAATTAGTAAGATTATTGTTTTCTTCATTGCATGTGAACAATTATCAGGCTACAAACCTACATCTGAATTTCTTGTACTAACCTTCCCACATACTGACCTGCGCAGACTTAAAAGCAGAGGTAATGAGAAAGGTTTTTCTGTTAGGAAGAAGGTGTTATTTATTATTATTTTTTTATTTGTATTTATTTATTTTTTTTAAGATTTTCATACTCGCTTAAGGACTGATGACACAGGTAGAAGTTATTTTATGCTTTTACAATGTAAAGATTGGTATGAAGGGATTAGAGCTGGGTGGGATGGCCTAATCACGAACATTATTTGGCACTTTTTGTGACATTCATTACAAGAAGATCACATAAAGACATGGTTTGCATGGAAGAAAATGATAATACATCATGAAATAGACTAGAAATCACAAGGCATACACACGTAAAATTAATTATTTATGAAAACACACTGTAAGCACCACAAAATCTTTGCCTTCACCCAGTCTCCAGCATTTATTTTAATCATTGATTAGAAGAAATTTCAGAACTTCTTTAAGAGAACATACATTTATCTAGAACGTACATTTATCTAATTTTTAAGTATCAAAGCTCTTGTTCAGAAATATAAAAATGTGTCTGAGTTATAACTATCCTTTAAGGATAACATCACTCATTAGGGGGAGAAAAAAAAAAAGTCCTGTTTGCTTAGTAAGTGTTTTTAGTGATGAATAACTCATCAGCTTTCTACCCATGTTCAAAAAGCTTTTAGAAATTTATTGGTATGGCACGCAGTTCTGATAATTCAGCTTGCAATATAATCACAAATATCACCAGGAGCTACGTAATTAATTCCCCAGTGCAGAATGAATTTAATTTTCAATGACTTTATTGGGATTTTTTTTTGTTATTTTTACAATGAGAAACTATAATCACTGTTACACAACTTGCAAATATTTCAAACAAGACAGCAATCTCCTATTTTTTTGATTTTTTCTGTTCCATGTTCAGCTCCCGAGATAGACTTTCTGCCTCAGTTTCATTTTCATCTTCCTGTAAAAGAAAATGAAAACATGAGCATTAACCAATCTATTGAAGAAGTACACTTTTTGTACTTACACATACACATAGAATTCTGTTCATACTTTTGTCATCTTTTGATAAGCATGAAAAAAATCATCTGTGCAAGCATTTAATTCTGCTTAATAGATGAAATAAAAATAAAATTTAAACAAGTCTAATCATCTGCATTCAAAGTAGAAGAATAATTTAATAAGTAAATGTTTCAGTTGTAGCCCTGACAACTCTACTTGTTGGTTACATAAAAAAAAAATCCTAAACCATACACAGATGGCAAGATATTCAAACATTTTCAGCAGACAGTATTTCACACTTTTCCTTTGTTCTTGACCAGAGGTTTCCACTAAATTATTTTTAAATGCAAGAACTTTCATCATTGTTCTAAAAATTACTTTTGAAAAGCATCTGCCATTGAAAAATGTTTCATTTTTTTTTGAGACCAGATATGTTTACTTCACCATTTGATAAAAGACAATAAATTTAAGTTCAGAGACACTTTATGTGCTGCAGCATCGTATTTTTGTCCCATCTAGCATATTTTCTTGACAGGTCTGCCAATTTTCCAATTACTTGTACCACCATATGTTATCTGAAGATCAGTCAGGTCTAAAATAGGAAACATGAGCATGTCAGGCAGCAGCATGCTTACAATATTCTACAGCTTCAACTCCAAGAGTTGGGCTCATAATTCAAGATGGGTTTTGCTGGATCACACTGAAAAAAATGAAGTGACATCATAATGCCCATCTTCATAGGAATGGATACTATTTTGTGTCCAGTACAAAATCGTGACCTCTGAAGTATAAATTGCAGAAGTCTGAGAAAACTATTTCATAAGGCAACTTGCAAGCTATCACATCATGAACAGGCCTTATCACATATTCAAAGTACAGCCAGTTTTCCTGCCTGCATTTTAATTCACAATACAGAGAATCTTCCTTGCTCTAGAAACAAAAAGGTGAGCAAATGAATAGACATCTGGGAGCAAAGAAGCATTCTGGCTGCTGTAACATCACTCATCAACATCTGAGAGAGAGAAATGTCAAGGACATTAGGTGGGACCCAGAAAACCACAATGTGGCTTCCCGCTTTAACACAGCACCTTCATTCTTCTAGGCAAATGGGTTTATATTTTCACATCCTAGTCTTCCCTTCTCTACACAAAATACACAAAACAGAACAGCAACAGAAAATCTCATTAAAAAATTGTAGTCTCAGATTATGTCACACAACATTGAAAAAAAAAAAAAGAAAAGCTAGTTGCTCTACTAAAGAAGTATATACTCCAAAGCATCCAGTTTCCAAATACTCTCCCCTTCTGGAAGTAAGTTAGACATGAGAAATATTTACATGACTGGCCACTCAAGACTAAATGCATTTTTCTAACTTCCTGGATAGTCATCTCTTCAATTATCTTTAAAACATGTAGTGAGTACTGTGATTCTTCTAGTTCAGGTGAGGAAACACATCTATGCATGTGTGTTAAACCAAAGATTGTTGATGTGTTTAAATTACAAGTGTAGTACATATTGAAGAGTGTAATGTATAGTACACACATAAAGGTCAAACTTCTAATGCAAATAAAGGCTAGGCAGACTGGGAAACAACAAAGGAGCAGTGTGTAACTGAGCTTATATGTACTGCTTAAAGGAGACAAATCGCTGAATAAAAAAGCCATCCACAGAAACTGTTGTCTCGTATTAGAAAAGCAGTAAGGTTCTTTCAGGACAGGCTTGAGGAAAGCAAATCTGCATGTTTCTGTAGATCCTTACCTTCATAAGTCATATTTTGGTGACCTCAATGCCAAATAACCCATCTTTCCAGTACATAACCTGCTGTTATTCCAATGTCCTTCGTCATCCTCCTTCCCAGGGGGAATGTAAACCCTACACAGCCATTCTTTCCCAACACACTTGACTTAGTACTTAGGCTTTCCTCTTTTAGTAGAAAAAGCATGCAGAAATTTCAGAGACTACAGGAAAAGGACCTGGGTCTTACCTTCAGTGAGGACTATAGGAGGGTGAAGGAATATTAGGCAGAACATTAGCTTCCTGAGCCTATTTTCTAGGACAAAAAGGTTTTATCCAGTGAAAGATGTTTCAGAAAATAATCTTCTGTTTTTTTGTAGACTTGAAATGTTTTAATTTTGTGCTCATAAGGTCATGCTTGCTGTCTGGCAGATTTCCTAGTTTGCAGCAGCAGCTGCACTGCTCAGTGTTTTCTGAGAAGCAGAAATGACGGCTGACTGGTTAAGGGAAGTCTAGGATTTGCTCTGCATGAATACTAAAGATGGAAGCACCTGTTTTGGGATATTTTGCAGTATCAATGCTCTTTCTTCTGTTCATCTGCTGCTGCTTCAATGCAGTAAAACATATCCTAACTGGTAAAATCTACTAGGTGAGTATAAATTGGATTTATGTGGTTGACTTTCACATGCAAGTCATCCAAGTTCCTGGCTGTTATTTTGTTATTTTTCATTATTTTGATATTTTCAAGCACAAAAGCTTTCTAAATTGTGTTGTATTAAATCATACTCCACATGGGACATCTTAGTTTTGTAGAGGCACTTTTATTTCATCTCTATTTTCCAAGAACAGAAAGTGTCACATATAATTTTGAAATGAAAATCTAATGGGTGACTTGTTGGAAAGGCATGATGGTTCATCTTTCTTAGGGTATGCATTAACAAGAGGAGAAAATGTTTTCTTTGTTACATATATCGTCAGCCAGATCAGTTCACTGAGCTGTGCATTACCACATGAAAAACAGTGCCAGGGCAAAAGAGATGCCAGAAATAACTGGCAGGGGACACTGGAAAGTATGAACTAACTATTCTGACAACCATGTAGCTTTCCAACAGGAAAAAAAAAAAAGTGACAGCAGTGGCCTGAAAATGACAAATTTGCTAATTACTGAAAATTATCAGAAAATTTTGAGACATGAACTCCTATTATAAAAAGGGTAATGTCACTGCAAGTATAATTGGGAAGGATTTGAAATGCCAATTTAGAGTGCAATTTTTTACCATACTCTAAGGTGTGAAGGCTTGCTATCCTTCAGTTTGTTGATAATGCAAAATTTCTATACAATTTTAAATATTTTCTTTAATAACCCAAGAGGCATCCCAATGATTGCATACACAATACTGAATTTGTTGGAGTTTCTGATGTCATTAATAATGTTTGAATGTTCAGCTAAATACCCTGTGTAACCTAATTATGAAGTAATTATGCCAGACTGAAAATTAAACATATTTAATATATTTGTTTTACTAATTACCACCTACCATTATAAAGCTTTTAATTCTGAAGGGTAGCAAAGGAAAACCTTTTATTTATTTTCATTATCAGTTAAAAACAGTCTGTGATGGCAGTGTGTAAAGTTGCTATTACTGGTTTACGTATTTCCGGTTATAAATACTGGATGAAATACTGAATTCTAGTTTCTGCTTCGCAAAATTCAGTTCACATTGTTTCTGTTAGTAACTCACATCTCTATTTTTCATTATTATTTATTTTGCTTCTAGTCACTCTATGACTCAACTGCCTAGGGCATTCTGCCCTAAGAATCCTGAAACAGATCAGCCCTTTCAGTGTTAAAATGTTAAACCATCAAAGTAGGTCTTGCTAGTAGATGTCACAAATCAAACTTCTTTCAGTATCTTTTCTGACTACAGCCAATTGTAGACTCAAACATTAAGTTAATTTTGAATGCAGTCACATAAAATATGCCCCAACACAGATGTGATGACTTGTAGGAGTAGCAATGGGAAGTGAATCCCTCAAGACCATATTTACTGAGACTATTACTACTCTTACTGAAAAAGTGCATTTAGCAGCCCAAAGGCTATTTTCATGTTGAAATGAATTAAGTTTACTAGTCTGGAATTGTTCTTTTAGATTTACCAAAAAAAAACAGTGAAGAGGAAAAGAACAAAGGGCTTTAAAAATTGCCATTAAACCTAATACTCTACATGAAACATGAGTTCAGAAGCTTCTTAAGCCACAGCCAGCTGGACATCCCATGGGGGAGACCTTCCACACCAGCCTGTTTCTTACACCCTTTCCCCAGGCATTCCTCCACTCCCTGATGGTATCGAGGAACTGGATTAAAGGGTCCTTTGGCTGATTTACAGATTATTTCAAAAGCCCTGGGGACATTTGAACCTCTTGCTTCAAGCTACTTAGTCTACACCTGGTAGTTGAGCATTAGTGGGTCACAGTAACAGAATAGGGCCCAGAAGTTAAAACCGAGAGCCTTCAGTCTGCCACCTAAATAAGCATTGTGAATTATTATGAAAGTATTGAACATTTAGTAGCTCTGCTAAAGTTAATGGGAATACTTTGAAATTTAGATGCCTTTAGGTGGCAAAAACTAGAGGTAAGAGGTTGACATTTAAGTCCCTATTTCTGAAAATTTTGATCTGACAGTTGAGAGACAGTGTGTGCTTCTGCCATATAACTTCATATCCTTTGAAAGCATGTTTAAGGTCAACTACAAATGGTACTCTGAGCAGAGAATAAGCGGCCCCACGTGGAAGGTTAATTTTGTAGTAATTATTGCAGAATACTCCCCTGTAGATAAATTCTGACATGAGAAATATATATATATAAAAACTATATATATATAATATATATATATGCTAGAACTAGGGTTCTGAATGTCCCTTTCTCTTTTTCCCCCTTCAACAAACTTCATTTGAAATGTCTGAGAATTTCTTTTTATTCCATTAGTTAATTATAAGAAATCTCAAAGATAACAGTGGATTAGACAATTCCTAACTATGCAGGGAAATTGATGCTACACTGTACATAGAGCAGATCACACATCAGCTAACTGCATTTCACAGATTTGTGCATTACATGACACCTGTAATTTCTAAAGTTTTATTACAAAAATATTTTTAATAAAGTTAATTTTTTGTTTTTGACCTATGTGAAGTTTAAGATGTGTTTGAACTTAATAAACAGATATATCATAGTATGATGAACATCTGAATAAATGAGCTAAAATAAAATTTGTACTACTAAGAAATGACTGAAGGATTTTCCATGCTATCACATAATCTAGAAGCACCACCTCAAAAACACTCAGGACCAAATTCCAATGTTATTACTTTTTGTACTGCCTTAACCCAAAGAGGTGTAATATGACTAATATACTAGGCTTCAGTGAGGGTGTCCAGCTGGTCACAAGAAACACCAAGTGTTCCAAACTATAAAAAATAAAAGTCTTTAAACCTCTGTAAGGACATAAAGACAAAACAAGAGAAAGATTATGTTTTGTATTCAAGTATAATGAATGTAACTATGCTGTAGACCCCAGAAGAACAAAGATTGTTCTTCCATGGAAGCACGTGGTCAAAGAACCTGTGATATGTACGTTTCCTCCAAACTGCAGAATCTGAATGTCTCATTTGGTTGAACCACAAACCTCACACAACTACTAAATGGTCTCAGTGCTGGAGATGCAGCCAGGCAGGTCACTGCTGCCAGCAGGAAGAACACAACTGGACTCTTCTGAGGGCAGCAGTTTTCCACACTAAAGTAGATGGAAAGCAATCACCCAAGCAGATGGAAAGCAATATTTACTAACTTGGTGTGGTACTTATAAATACAAGCAAAGTCACTACATACAATCAAGATGTTATAGTTCATAGACATTGCAGTTTGTATCTCATTGGGAGGATGTTTGCATATTAGCATTTTTAAAACCTCAGCCTAGATAGCAGGTATTTCATCATCTACCTCACAGATTCTAGACTACAAAACATCAGCTGGAAGCAGGTAAAAATACTAACTCTTCAAAAATACAACAGGACAAAGGGACTTTAGAAACTATGAGAGCTAAATTCTTCCTTTCCAATTTAATACACCAAATTTGGAGGAAAAGGAGTTTGCAGCATTATAAATTGAGAATTAAGTCAGTCTTTCTGTTAAATCAGCAAAAGGTGAGCATCCAGCACTAAAATTCAGAAGTTATTTTTCTTTCAAAGCCCATGCTATCTGCTTCAAATGTATTGCTGACAACCCTTATAATGAAGAGTGGTGCAAAACTACAGAGTACAACTGGAACAGTTCTTTACCAATGGATATTAGAAGCAAATATAAATTTCTTGTGATAGATGACAGTTTTCTGTCACTGCAGCACTACAGTGATAAGGCAGCTGTTTGTTTCCCAGGAAAAGGAGACCCTTGCTACATGGATCATTTTCATAGTGACAGCCTTGACAAGTTTGACATTTGCTTCATGAAGTATTCTGAAGCAGACATCAAGAAAATGCACCCTCTGGGACCACTGGCAAGCTGACAGTCGTACCTTTTAATGTGCATCTCCACTAATTCTTACTGTCATACCCCACCGAATTCCTACAACGAAATCTCAGCTGATCTGGTAACATTCAAAAAATGGAGGCTATAAATGAGCTAAGCATTATAATGTAAATAAACATGCCATTGATTAGTTGGAAGCAGTTCCCCGCCCCGTTTTGTTCAGTGGAAAGAGCGACGTTGAACAACTGCTCGGTGGTTCCAAGGGAGCCCTTCACCACTGCAGTGCAGGGCACGGTGCTCTAGGTGGCAATGCAAGACTGGGAGAACTGTTTTGACACTCCAGCTCCTTTTAAGAAGCTACAAACAGCTGCTTGTTTATCACAAACTCTTTCCTTTAACTTGTACTGGTACAAGAACTTGAAGGCTTTTTGAAATGGTTGTCGGTGTTCTGTATTTTCTACTTCCTTTTTTCTAATTCTGATTATACAGAAAAATGTACCATTGCAAGAGTCCTTACAGCCAAATTTCATGTAACGCTTAATACAGAAGTGGAATTTTATGCCAGATTTCCAATCCTCCATCTGTTTCTCTCATTTTTAGAAGGCAACCATTCCACTGAGTGGTCCTTTTGGCTGACTGCCACTACAGTTGGGATGCTCTTCAGGGCAGGTGGTGCTTGAAACCAAACCATTGTTTTAAAAGTTCAGCTGGTTCTTCTTGAAAAAACAGGAAAATGTTTCCTTTTTAACAACTCATGTCTTTAAAGGTTTAGGTTTATGAACTTTACACAGTATCTATGAATGCTTAACTATTACATGCCTGAAACATCAAGTATGAAATAGATGAAAAGCCACTTCAAGAGGATTGTACTGTGCCTGTACCTGTAGGGACAAGCTTCCTTAATCTCCACTTCAGACTCAGAATGCATGCTTGTCTTTCATTCATGTCTTTCAAGTCTGACCCTATCCCTAAGAACCTTTCTAAAGTAAATTTGTCACTCAGTTATACCACTTATATCTGTGCATATGTAAATATATGTATATATGGAAACCATAAATAATATTTTCTACTTATGTGACAGTATAATCATTATTGTTCTGAATTACAAATTAAAGTTAAAAGTTCCACTATATATATATATACTCACAGTACTACTACAGAATAATATCCTGTACCCTAGAAATGCATACTCTAATCAAATCAAGATTATTTTAAATATCTATGCCTATACTCCTTCCAAATTTACAGTACACATTTACCAAATTATAAGAAGGAAAACTTCTTGATGCTAAGAAATAAAATGTTATTTTCTTACAACAGCTACATGAGAACAAAAGGTTCTCAGGCCAACAATGAGGAATTAACAGCTCTTTTAAACATTTTTATTTCTTAGTACTGTACATAATAAATATACAAATAAAAGGCTATTCTTTTTACTGATCAGTTGTTGGGGCTCTACGTACATCTTGGGAACTACTAAAATGTATTTGAGGAGTTTTTTCATACTTAAATATTTTCACAAATAAGTTCATTTATATACACTTCTATCAAGAGGTCTGAATGTTATTTGTTCCCAAAGTGATTAACAATATTAAATAAAGTATGCACAAATGAGTTACAGAGAAATGCTTCTGCAAACTACAGTTTAGAAATGCTGCCTACAGTTGAAGGCAGCTGAAAGATACTGCACTAACATCAATGAAGTACACTTTTTTAACAGAAAGAGATGGTACTACTGGATGAAAGGAATAAATTTCTCTCTATAACAGAGAAAATCTAGACCCTAATGAAAATGTTTTAGGAAAAACGAGTACATTGCATGCTTCTGATCAAAATTAATTAGAGTTTTAATGTTTTACATTTTCTCTGTAATTCTTTAAATGGTGCATTTATTTCATAGTAATAAACATTCGGTTCATTAAGTAAAGTTCAAAATCTGTGTTACTCGCTACATTTAACAACCTTTGGCCTTCTTCTTCACTATTTTTTGATTCAGGTTTCCAAAGCATTGAATAAGCAATTGATGAACACAATTAAATTTCATGACTCGGCATATTTAGGATTCTTATTTCATCTAAGACAAAGGGCAATTAATCTACCATTCTATACTGAATCTAACTTTAGTGAGCCATGATAGATACTGAAATGAACTTGCAGGAAATGCTTAATTAAATTACTGTAAAAAGCACAACCAAAGTTTTTTTGCTTATGATAAAAGAAAATTAATATTTAATTTTTAAAAAGTCTACTGCAGTATTATAAATTTAATAACTTGGGAATTAATGAAAACATTGCTATAATGTGACAGCTAACAATTCAGAAACCTTTCTTTCTCCCTTTTTTATATTTCATCAGAGCATTTCACCTGAGTAAAGCCATGAAATTTTGTTCAGGTTCAAGGGACAAAAGATGGCGTTCTCAATGGATTTAATATGATAACATAGCAGTCTGAACACCACAGCAAATGCCTTTATTTTAGTCATCTAATTTCCAAAAGTGATATAAAAAATGCTGTGAAAATGCCTTCATATTTGTTATAATTACCACTTTTAATGACAATCCATGAAGTTGCAAATAATAAATGAAAGAAATGAAAAAAGTTGGGGAAGTAGATGGAGGGATTAGCTACAATAACAAATAAAACCTGTGCTACAGACAAAGAAATCAGAGATGGAAGTGGCTTTTACTTTACATTTTTAAGCACAATTCCTTTTTTTAGGTCTCCCAAAACACAAAGTGACATTCAAACTTCTAGTTACCTGAATGCGTTATACCGGTTATTTTCTTTATTTGCAGTGTTATCAAACACTCAGTGGATTTCTAATATTATTATATCATTTTTGACAGCACAGTCTTCACACAACAGTATTTAGATTTATAAACCAATTACTTGATAGGACCAATTCTGCATGGCAAAAGCAGAAAATTTTTTTCCTATTACTGTTCTTTTGGCTCCTGTATATGGTGTGTACTAACAAGGAACTGCACAGTTTAGCACAGTATGAAGCAAAAGGATTAAAATCAGAATTCAACAAAAATAACTTGACAGACTTCTCAATGACTTCAACATGCATTAAGTAAAATCCCCCAAAGAGCATCCTAGTCCAGAAATAGATCCACATCTTCACACTCTCAACCCAGGTACAATCCCTTGTGGAAGACCTACGCCTTCCCTATCATTCATTTAATCTAAATAAACACTAGCACCGCAAACCTACCCAAAAGTCAAAATCATTCCCTTATGAGATGTACAAGCATACCTCTATTTACACAGTAAGACCCAGACTTTAAGGCTATTGACCTTAACTAGCTATGGTCTTAACTTTGAGGCTATGGACCTTACATCAAATTGGACAGAAGTTTATGGCTTTGGAAATTCGGATTCAGTTGATTCAAAGGCAAAGGCAGACTTACAGATTTGTTTGTTGCTACATTTTAAACTTTATTTCTGTACTTAAGGGCGAACTTACTGTTCTTATCCTGTAAGAATGCCTGTACAGTTGTGTTTCATACAGCGAAGCAACTCAACTCCATGAAGCATCTAGAGTATGTTGGTAACAACACACAGTAAATTTTGAGTCATAACTGTAACACATAATATACTGATGTTTTAATAGTTTTAAGTCGATCGGCTTCTAAGTGAAAAAAAAAAAAATCTGTGAAATAAATTCTCTTCAAATTCCACTCTAGTCTTTGCATTTCCAAGCAAGGTTCTGTACTGAGTCTGGCTGGAATGGAGTTAGTTTTCCCCACAGCAGCCCGTTTAGTACTGTGCTCTGCACCTTTAGGTAGAACAGCATTGGTATTGCACCAATGTTTTGGCTATAGATGAGCAGTGCTGTCACAGCACCAAGGTTGTTTCTCCAACCCATCCCTCAAAGGCCAGTATACTGGATGTGGGCAAGAGTTAGGGAGGGGACATCACCAGGGCATCTGACCTAAACCAACCAGAAGGATATTCCATACTGTATGAAGTCATGCTCAGCAATAAAAGCTGAAGTAAGGGAAGGAGAAAGGGAGGCTCTCATTATGAACATATTGGTCTTCCCCAAAACCACTATGCCTGTTGAGGTCCTGTTCTACAAGACGTGGACAAACATCACTTGCAGATCAGAAGTAGAGAATATTTGTTTTCCCCTTTCGCTTTCATCAGCCTTTGCTTTTTTTTTTTTTTTTTTTTTTTTTAATTAAACTGTCCGTATTTAAACCCATGAGGTTTTATTTTTTCATTGTATTTTCTTCCCTTTTCCTTCTGTGTAGGGGGAGTGAGAAAGTGGCATGGTGGGGCTGAGCTGCCCATCAGTTATTAAACCACGCAGTTTCTAAAGCCAAATGTTATTTAATTCACTGGATATACTGAGAGATTTTTTGGTGATTTGTCAGGAGAGTGATGATGTTTCACTGCAGTTTTGTGAAGTCATAATTTGATGAAACTCTTCCAACTAGAAGTAATGTAATGACCAACCACTTAAGGTAATACCATAATCGAAATGAACCTTGAAAAATCTGCTCTGTGAGAGAACCTACCTCCAAACATGCTCTGAAATCCTTCCAAAACTTTTTCTCTAGTGGTGTTTATATATATATATACATAGATATAAAAGTTTAATTGCTTTTCTGAAATTTAGAATCAAGTTAATTGACAGAGCTTACCTTGGTCTAGGCAGTCACCATAAACAGGATCCCTTACAGGTTCATGGTGCATTTCCTTCTGATAAATCTTGAAGTTATTATTTCAGTATATGACATCAAAGCCATCTTGAGGCTTGACAACAGCTTGCTTCCCATCTCTCCCTGCCCTCCATCACATCACACATAACTTTGTCAGAAGATTGGGAGGAAAAAATACTTTGATGTGATTCAATTACTGAAAAACTATATTCTAAAAGATTCCCAAAGCTAGGGAAATTTGGCTATAAATAATTAGTGTTCTGCATATTTATGGTATAAGAGCTCTTTACAGAGCTTACATTATAAATCATTATTTATCTACTTTTCCTTAAAATGTTGAAGTCACAATATCATTTGTTTAAACTCCTGAAGCATACTAAACTTCATTCCTCAGAAGAATATTCACTCCGTTGTTTTTTTGTTTGTTTGTTTCCCATTCTGCCATTAGGTTATATCACGGTGCTTCCAAGACATAATATGCTTCACAACCATTAAGATCCACAACATGCAAACACGTATACACGCATCATTACATTCAACTCATCTGATCACTGAAATGAACAATACTATTTACTGCAGTTACATATGAAATATGCTGTAGAACAAGGCCTCTCTGGAATGGAATACTGAATTTAAATAGACCAAGCATGGCATTTAAATTATGGGTATTTAAGAAGAAGTTGAGGTGATTTTCAGAGGGCTATTTTTTCCTGAAATGCTCTTGCTTCCAGTCAGCTGCAACTGAACGGTTCCAGCCAACACTTTACTTAGGGTCAGCAATGTTCAGCAGTTACTGATCTATTCTTTATCTGTGTTAATTTTTCATTATACTTAGTTGTAACCTCAAAATAGGTTGTAAAAAATAAATAAATAAAAAATTGGAAACTCCAAAAGTGTATAGCACTGCCATTCAAAGGAGCATTTAAATTTAGAAACAAATATCAACCATAGTACCTCAAATTCCAATGCAATTTAAAGATATGATTATAAAATATGATGACTATGAAGAAAATAAGCAAATGTTGTCTATTTTGATAGACAACAAATCAAGGACCTTGTTCTTCCTCTATGAATTGATGTTTCCCTTTGTCTTTCAGTAATCTCCTTAACATGACACTTGCTGGCATTAATCATGACTGAAGCTGCACTGAAGTATTTTTAATTCATTTAATTTCAAGGAAGCCTTTCAGGATGTAAGTTCTCTAAAAACAAAGCTTGAAAAATTTTATTAGCTGTTGTTTCCCCTGTCATTCAAAACACTTAAACTGATGCTATTTAAGACCTGGATGTAGAAAGCTCCCTAGCTCCTCCCAAGATTTTGCTGTTCAATTTGATAAACTGTATTACCTTGATTAATAATTATTTAACCATAACATCAATTAATAATACAAATCTTGTCTAAGTCATGCCACATATTGTACAAACACATCTGGAGAGTCTGATCTTGTAGAGTCTAAAATCAGCTATGAAATAAATGAAAGAAGGGAAGGATAAGAAGTAAAACATCATAAAAGCCAAGTTGATCAGGATAATGGGCATGTATCTCACATTTTTTGTGCCAAGAACAGCTGATATATAAGATTGATTAAAAAGTATATAATGTATACAAAATTTGTATAAGCTATTATATATAGAAATATTTTATACTTTTTTATAAAATAAATATATTGACTACACGTAACATACACACATCTGTCAGTTATTGCAGATATTTTAGCAAAACAGTACTGAGCCTAGAGTAGTCAGTCTGTAGAACAGTGCTTTTCTGGGGGAAACATGTTCAGACCAAGGCAAGAACTCCCTGTATGAAGCATAGTGTGTGGAAAAAAGCTGAGATAACTTCTGTATGCTGTGCTGGAAAATGTCACTGGAGGAGAGAAAGAAATGGAGGAATGCTTTGTAATAGATTTATAATTTAAAGGAGGGTCACAAACAGAAACCAGGATAAAGTTAATGTATGTGTCTATGGGAAAGCAAGGTCTGAGATTCAGAAGAGGATTTCCTCAGCAAAAATCTCAACTCTGATGTTTGTCCCGCTGATATAAAATCTATTTGGCCTGGCAGAGAGAGGGTTGTGGAAATTGAACTCACTGCTATGTTAAAGAACTTATTGCTAAAATATGAATAATAATTCTTGCAATGGCAGGATGGAGGTCTATGCATGAAAAGATTTATATAAGTGCTAAGTGTTGTTATTGTTATTACATTCAGAAAGTACAGAAGGCTTTAAAAGCACTAACTTTTCTAGTGCAGAACATCACCTGTTCTTTCTGCAGCCAGTAAAGAAGACATAAAATGAATGTAGTTATTGCAAGAAACTGTCTGGTTCTAAATTCTGATGCATATTTTTTGTCTCTAGAAAAAGTAAACAACCATTAATAGCAGGAATTTTATGATACAAAACACAGTAAAATATACAGCAAGCTATAAAGTATATGAAAAGCTGTTCTACTTTACATAAACTTGTTTTTCATGAGGAAATTATTTAATTGGAAAGATGTTTTGAGAGCAATCAGAAGGCAATGCATAAAAAGGTGTCTGGTTTGGAATGATGAAAAGAGAATGGAGCCAATTTTTAAAACATAACGAATAAGGAAGTAAGTACATAGTGGGTGCTAGAAAATCAGCCAATGAGATTGATATATCTATTCCTCTTTTTCAGAAGGACAAGTACCTGCTCTCCAAGGAGGACCATATTCTAATAGCATTTAAGTAGCAGTCAGTATCCCCCCTGTGAAAGATGCAGTGGTCAGCTTGAGTTACATCATTTTTTTCTATGACAAAACCCTTTTACGTTTAGGTTGTCTTGCATTGGGTGATGATAATTTTTAAGGCTGTAGCCCAGGATTACATCTTTGGGTACACCAAATTTTGGATATTTATTTTCTGATTTAGGATTTTTAAAATACATCATTTATTTTCTGTCTTCTGCTTACATTTCAAACTTTGCTGTTTACTCAACGGACAGCAGAAGTTTCACATTCAACACTCCCTTCATCCAAGACCAGCAATAATTCATTTGCCCTTTCAACATATCATTTTCAGAAACTGTGAGTATTGCCTCTGTATATAACCAATTTTTCCTTTGAAAATACTTATTTCACTGAGAAAAATAAAAAGGAAGATTTTTCTTTCATATACTTAAAGCATTAATTACAGGAAGAGAGTAATTGGTACTGCCTAAGAGGTTAAAATACTTGCTCTGAACAGAGCTGTCACTAGTACAGTACTTACATTTATAAAGTGATTTCTGCATGAATAGGATTGTTCCAGGATGAAACAACATTTTTAATACTGTAAACAAACAAGAGATGAATGCATAAAATGAACTGTTTAACAGGGCTTTAGGTACCCCTTGTGCATTGTATTTGGAAATGAAGTCCTCAAACTCAGAAGCAGAGGGATTCTCTGTAGATTAGAAGGTAGCCCCACAGTCCTTTCAGTAGCATCTTTTCATACAAAATTTGGCACTAACCCTCCATTTGCTTCAGCAAACGACTTCATGCTTTGTCCTTTTAATCCAATTTCCACCTTAATAGTCTACAATGCAGTGAAAATACTGAAAGAAGATGCCTGGAAATGTATTGTGTTGGAAATCTAACTCAGGCAGTAATCCAATCAGTTAGTTCTTCATTAACTGAGAAATTTAACCCACAGATAATCCACACAACTACCTTTCAAACTAGCTATGACTGGATACAGTTATCACACAGATATGACTCAAAAAGGCAGGTAAGAGGCTAAGTCTGACAAAAAGTAAAGGAACAGATACAACTGAAAGCCACAATAAGGACTGTAATCCTTATCACAGCTTGAACAGCTCAGTCTGTACATTATTACAGCATTAGTTACTTAGCTGGTGCAGCTGTTAAGTGTATAGGCTACCCTATTTTGGAATAACTTCCTTATTAGCAGGTATTATCTCCTCTTTTCTGTAGGCCAAAACATCCATGCATACCTTAAGCAGACACCCCATAGCAGCCAGAATCCCATTCGGGAAAGCCTCATTCATACTTTACTGTTGTGGAAAACAGTAATTTCCTTGTAAGTAAACATTGCTACTTTTGCTTCATCTTTCTTAGACCGATTAACCATATGATGTCCTGAAAATGACAGACAGTTGTGGACTCCAACAGCCAGCACCTATCCGTGCTGGCAAAGAAGGGCTCCAAACCAGTATCACAGTGTCTCTCTTGCAGAAGCTCCATAGATCCACTGATGAATTAAAGGCAACATATCATCACTGTCAACATAGTGAGATTCACCAGAGGTTAAATCAAAAATAAAACACCAACAATCTTCAAGCAACTTAAATATGACGAAAACATAGCACTAAGATATTACCATCAGAATATCAGTACCATGTATCTTTTTATCCTATTCAAACTAGTATCTCTTCATACATGTCTTTAATTCATGCTTTCAGCAGAAGCAGGAGACAGAAAACTGTACCTACCCAAAGCAAAAGCATATTCAATAGTTTAATGGATTACAGTCTTGCAAATCATAATCTGCAGAAAGCACAAAGCAAGTGAATTGAGTGCTGGAGCTCACCAGAGTTCATTGCAACAATCTTAACTGTAGCACTCCTACTTCCCTTCACAGTGGGAAAACATGACAAATAAAAGCCAAGAGTAGATAATTCATATTAATTCTAGTGTATGGGGTGCATGCTAAATTCTCAATGGCTATGACTGGCAAAAAAAGAATTGTGGAGTATTTTGTACCATTTGTGAAGCATTTTCTGAGTGTATCTTCTTTTGCATAGCCAAACTTGTCAGTTTTACACAGTTCTCCATAGAAAACTAAATTGTTTCTTAATAATTTCCACAATTTCTCAAAGATATAAGGTTTTGTTTATATAGAACATTTCAAAGTTAACGCATGAGAAGCACAAAAGTGTGCAGGAAGGAGGAGGAAGACCCAAGAAAATGGAAAATACATTTCCTGGCATTATTTGCCCACACTGGCTCTCAGCAATAAACTATCACTGTTGCTTAGTGAAAAGGATTTGCATACAGGATATGTCTCTGATTCTTGTTTTCTTCTTGTTTCTCTGAGTGACTGCAGCAAGGGCGAAGACTTTTTTTTTTCTTCTGGATAGTTTCATTAAGTGCAGCTCAGCCCTCTCCTACTCCTTGGTTAAAGTCCCAAATATATATATATATATATTCATTTTCAAGGTCTTATCCATTGATTCAAAGAGTAAAAGAGTTCTCTCCATGCTTGTTTGGTTGTTTTGAGCTGATAGCTTTAGACAAAAGCAGGTGACTGTAATATGTCTGAAGGCTTCAGTACCACCCTCTCACAAGCCATTTTCTTTTGCTGCCTTTGCAACGTGTGCAGAGCTTTGGCGAATGTTTCACCATTTTCAGGCTTGTTTCCTTCCAGCTTTCACAGTTTACTTCAAAAAATCTCATCTTTTTAACTAGAAAAGTTTCTGAAGATCCTTAAGATAACTCTGAAAATCCTGATGACCTTTCCTTTAGACCCAGTTCTTCTTTCTTTGCTGTTGTCCCCTGCTTCCTTTCTTAAAAGAACATCTCTTGGTACAAGGACAAGGTAGAAGTAATGGCTTACCATGTATAGATAAATCCAGATGGGCAACTAAGGAGATTTTTCCAGAGAGGAAATACCTGGCAGCTGGTTTTCTTTTTAAAAAACAAACAAACAAACATTTTTTTTTCTTTCTCGAATCTGATATTTAAGAGATTTGGAAAGCAAAATAGCACTGAAATCAGGGAGAAAACTGAAGCAGGCACCATTCACTTTCTCTGAAGAAATGAGAAACATGTTTGGGGACTATTGCAATTGTTCTAATGAGAAGAGCACCTTTGGTGTCCACTTTGTAATGGTTGAAATAGACATTGAATATTTCAATGATTAATGCTATTTTCAACTCATTCATCCACTATAAAAGCCTTTTAACCAGGAGTCCTGTTTTTTTGTTAGGGAACGTTATGAAGCGATATTTATCCTCAGATTTTTCTGTTCAGCAATGTACTTTATCCACCTCACCGGGAATGAATGGGAGTCTGAAAATTAAACATTTCAGATGAAAGGATACAACACAGAAATTAATTTTCCAACTATGTGTTCAGCTTTTTTGTTTGCTTTAAAGACAGTCCACCTGTCTATTCTGTAACCTATAACAGCAGTTGCCAGCCTTCAGTCCTTATTCTCTCATTTGGGAAGAAAATTCATTCATGACTAAATCACAGATCCTTGCTTAGCAGCATCTAATCACTGCTCATCTTAGTTGTTTTGTTTTTATTCTTATTTTTATTCAGTACCTTGAAAATTAAGCTTCCAGTCTTTTCATGCAAAAGGAATTGCTGAAAACTGAAAAATTTTAGTGGGTTGGGATGGGTTGGAGCGAGAACTCAAGTCTCATTGTACTGATCCCACTTGCTGGTAAGCTGTTATGTCAGCTGTTGCCCCTAAATCCCTTTTGGACCACAGGGAGGGATTCTTACCATCACTTTCACAAGCCAAATTTCTTAATTTTTAGAACTCCCATCATAATAATATTTCAACACTCTGAAAAGAAAAAAAAAGTTTTAGAGTCTAACCTGTGGCAACAGAAGCCTTTGTTCAACTGTTACAGATTTTCTGAGGAATACAGCAGGTTGTGATCATACTTATATCAACTGAGATAACTTTTGTAACTAACTTCTACAGATAAACCCATCCTACTTTCACCACACTACTCCAAAATGTTAAATGCATAACTGAATTTCCTTTTCTCAAGGCATATGATTTTATAACCCATGGCAGGAAAGGATAAGAAGAGTCAATTGACAACAGTATGTTATGCCTGTCCAAACATTTGAAATGCCATATCTCTTCAGTAGCTTGGCTTACACATCATTCTTTTGCTTTCTACATTAGTGTTTATGAACCAGTCATCTATCAAGCCCTGCAAAATCAAAGAGTAGATATTCTGGAGGCAACATTTTTTTTCATACTTTCAGAAAGGCACACACAAACATATGTGGTCTAATAGCAATTAGCACGTCAGAGAGCACATTGTTTCTTTGGGCTTGAAATACCACTTTCAAACACAAGATTGGCAGACTTGCTGAAATTGCTAAGCCACACACTTCAGCTTTCTGGAATACATGAAAAGACTGCATTTCTGTCCAATGGTAGGCTTTCTTAATGAAATTTTTTGGTGCTAGAAGATGTGAAACAAGCTCCTTACAGAGCATTGTAAGGTGAATTCTAATATAAAACTATCATTTTCTCTAATGCTAAACTAGCATTAATTTTCTAACAATAAGCTACCATTAATTCAGTAAATATAAATCAGGACCTTCTAAAGTTACAATACTCTGCAAAAAATGGCTAAGCCATCTTGTCAATGTGCTACATTTGTATTAAAAAGTGAACTATAACCACAATTCATATATGTTAACTGCAGAAACAGAAAAGAAAAAAGAAAAGAAGAAAGAAGAGAGAGAAAGAGAGAGAAGAGAGAAAGAGAGAGAAAGAGAAAGAAAGAGAGAGAGAGAAAGAAAGAAAAAGAAAGAAGAGAAGAGAAGAGAGAAAGAGAGAGAGAGAAAGAGAGAGAGAAAAGAAAGAGAGAAAGAGAGAGAGAGAAAGAAAGAAAGAGAGAAGAGAGAAAGAGAGAAAGAGAGAAGAGAGAAAGAAAGAGAAAGAGAAAGAAAGAAAGAAAGAAAAAGAAAAGAAGAAAGAAAAGAAAGAAAGAAAAAAAAGAACAGAGACCACACCCTGTATGGAATAGTGCATCTGAAAAGCATTAGTTTTCGACACTATTGCTTGGCTTCACCTCTCCATCCTGACATTAGCAGGTTAAATTTTGGCATAAAGAAATAAAGGAACTGCACTGAGGAACAATGAGTGTTTTCTAGCTCAGTTTCTTTTCGCCTCCAATGAAATTTTTTAGTGCTGGAAGATGTGAAGCAAGCTCCTCAGAGGTCAGCACCAGTCATTCAGAATCTACAGGATTATATGATCCTAGAGTTTTCTTGCTTCAGAAGTGTAATGGTATGTTTGAAAAGTATGAAGAGAGTAGCAGTCAGTGTGCCTGATTAATCTGCCATGAAGGCATCATACTTGTTCTACAACATAAGTTGGGCCCCATGGTTCAGAAGGGATGAAGACAAACAAATATTTCTTCGTACCTCCATTTGAAAGCTCAAATAACTGACGTGTAATGAAATCAATTCATCTAATGTACCCATATTCTTGGAACAGAGGATACTGAGGCTTTACCAGAGCAAGAAAAGCCTCTGCGATATGAATCCATACACATGGTAGGCCAACACAATTTTTGCCTGACAAACTTGTCTCACGTTATAACAGCAGACAATTCTTTGAAAAGATGAATTGTGGATAATAATACATTAGAATGCATCTTCATAGTGAAATACTCATAGTAGCCTAAAGTGAAGAGACACAAGTGCCTGACTTCCAGCAGGTATGAGCTCATGGTTCAATTTAGGAATCCTCATATAGTGTCTTCCTAATACTAAACCAGAAATAGGTATTTTAAAGGAAAGAACAATGAGCTAATGTGAAAAAAAAATGTTAGATGCATTTAATTGTATGCAAGTGACTAAATAGCTCTAGGTAGTTCTATAGAAGCATAACCATATAGATGCAGACAGATTTTATTATTATTTAATTTTTTTTTGGTAATGAATGGCTGAGTTTTATGATTCTGAATTGTTTGTAGTGCACCTAGTTAAGACGTATTTTCAACATCAGATTTCTTCCTTTTGACTAGAGCAAAACTGAGAGAAAAAAAAATTACTCTAAAAAAAGTTTACATTCTCACTTAGAATAGTTGGTGGAAAACAGACCAATTCAACTGACTTCCTGCCTTTATTACTATTAATTTACTCAGATTCTTCAAAAGAAAGAGGACCTGGTGAATCTGCAAGACAACGCCAAATATTGGTGGTTGTGTGCTGTCCAGACAATGGCAATCTCTCCATTGTTATGCTATTTATAAATGAAATGTGTAGAATCTATAGAGGCAAATGCTGTTGATGGTATTACTTTCTCCGATGACCAGTAGAAGCTACCAGTTATAGGAAGTTCTCAACCTGCCTGTAGGTTGCTCTTTGGGTTGAACTACGGCGTTTTTAGGAGGCTGCTTGAGGAGACTGACAAAATTCAGTGTACAAAACAACATGATCTTGAAAAAAGATGCCTAAAAATCTGAATGAAATGTGAAGAGTGCTAACCAATTCATTTCTTTGTTTGACACAGAAAAGCTATCAATTTAAACTGCCATGACTTGGAATCATCTTACCTGTTTGAGCTCTCATAGTCAGATGATTTACTTACACAAGGTGCACTCAGTGAACACCCTTATCTTGCACATTGATTTTAGGGTGGGATGGTGCACCATTAAAGCAAGGACAGATGGCAAAAAAATGGAGTCACCCATAGCACTTTGTTACTACAGAGTGACCACCTAAGAGTAAATTCCACTTGGTCTGTAAATAATCACAAATTCAGAGCTGGTAGGAACTGAAAATATTTACAGAAGGACTTAAAATTGAAATTACAAGTATCTTTCAAGCTACTGATCATGCACTATTAAACAAGTTTTATTGCCTTATCATAGTAATTAATTTTTGTTTCACATTAATGACATTCTTATCATGCCTAAGTTGCTAATGGAATTTGACAACAGCAAATACCATAAGATCATTTAGCTTATTCATGTCACTGGCAGGGACGAATACATATCTTTACATTATTGATCTTCCTAATATACTAATTGCTTCTAAAATGAAGGACTGTCTCTATGTGTTTTAGTCATTGCAAGGAAGGGTTAATTCGCACATGTCTTTTTAATATCTGTTTTTTTTTTAAAGAAAGCAATTATCACATTTCTAAACAGCAGTCCTAAACCTAAACTTTAGGTATACCCCATAACACTACATCTTAATATATGCTTCCTAATAAATATATGACCTTACTAAACCTTCTAGCTTGTTTCATCACCAGTCTGATCTGATATTAATGAGTGATTAAATTTATTGAAGGGAAAAAGGTAGAGTTCAAAGTAAAATTCTCATGTTCATCAGAAACACCAAGACTTCATTTTGGCTTTCTACTTATTTGCAAAAAGCTGTTCCAGCCTGTAATGGATGCTTTAGGTCTTCCGAGTACTTTTTCTGGACTGTCTTCAAAAAGAAGTGTTTATTCTGTCCAACTGTCTATGAGAGCAGCTCGCTCAGCAGACCTGCACTCTCCGGCTGCAGCTGGAACTACCGAGCATGTGGAAGCTGCAGGGCTGGCTGTAAATGTGGGCGGTACTGGTGCTGCAGCCTGGGTATTATATATACTCCAGTATATATACTCCAGGAAGGAGTATTGACACAGAAAGTAGGAGACTTAAGGACTCTGCATTGCCCTTGGAAATGGGTACATTTCTCCCCTTGTCAAAGAAAGGTTGTATATGGCCCTTAAACTACTTCAGATCAGATTTTTTATTTTTTATTTTTTAAATAATAAAAAGACAGTTATGAATTCTACAAAACAAGTGTAAAGTTTCATCACATACATGCTTTCTCCTGTGTTATTACTTCATTACAAGCAGTACTAACACTTCCTTCTATTTTTGTCATTAAAGAAACTGGAAGCACAGCTGAAAAAGTTGAAAGATACTGAGCAATAGTATTTGTGTATAAAGTGCTTAATTACAAACATATTTTCAGTTCTAATTATGTTCTTATTATCCCAATTACTTTGCTACTTATATATTTAAACACAATTATATACTGTGATATGCACCTCTCCTCTATTACATTTACTAGTAAGGCCAATTTTATTCAAATATACTCATTGCACTTTTTTTTTTTTTTCAAACTGTATTATTATTGTACAAAATGACAAAGTGCTACTGATCACATAGAATGTGTACTTTAGACTGATACTAAATAAGCATCAATTTTATTATTATTCCAAGTAAAGTATTTGCAGGATTAGTATGCAGTTTAGTGCAAGCTTGTTTTAACTTCCACTTGACCTTCACTTTTTTTTTAAAAAAAAAAAAAGATTTTTGTATTCATACAAACATTCCTGCTGAAGATGGGGTTAAACTTGTCACAAGCATTTTAATAAAATACCGAAGACCTTCTTTAATTTATGGCAGATATATTTTCAAGAAGGAAAATGCTGATATTATCTTGGTTATAAGCTTACTGCTGAAATGATTTAGATATTCTTTTCCTTTCACACAGTATCACTATAAAGTCTTTCTTTGCAGGCAATGAATTATAGTTGACACTTCAAACCTATTCTGTCAGTATCTCCTAGTTCAGAAAAATGAGAAAACATAAATATTTATTCTATATATACGGAAGAAACACAAGACTCTGATAAAATGATCCATTATGGAATGATAAATAATTGTTACATGTGTTACACTTAGAACAGGAAAGGGCAAAAAAATGCCACTTTTTAATATGAGGATTTGAGGTTATTGTGTAAATAAAAATGCAGTCCTTTTATCACATTGAGCTGATAAGCCCTGTGATTTCTGATGGAATGCACTTCATGACTACATTGAAGATGAGGCTTCCTGTTGCAGACACTTGGTCCAATTTGTTAAAGTCTATTAATAACATGCTTTAACTGTGTAAAAATATTTATGCAAACAGCTTTCCATTTCCCCAGCTTATATGTGCAATACTTCCCTAGCTTAAGTTCAGCAATTAATAAGACTAGGAATTCATTTTTTCCATCAAACGATCTGTTCAATGTCTTTAATCTTCTTCCTATTACTAATATAAGCTGCTATATTATGTAAAGAAGTAAAGACTATAATAAACTGCTAAATACTTCTATGAAAACTACCCAAGTGTTACTATAAATTTTCCTGTTGGATGGGATGGGGTCAGTATGGAAAAAAAAATAATACTTCCAAATTTTTGAAATAATATTATCAGTCTTACTATCAGTCTTTCCTTCCAAAAAGGCAGCAAACAAGCAAGCAAACAAAAATATGTGCAAGCCAAAATGCAGTAACCAGAATTAAACAACTTGTTTTTTTATTATTATTATTATTCACAAAGTCCGGTTTTATGCTAGAAATTGAAGATCTCTAAGGCAAAGAACATTCTTTTTTAATTGAGTTTTTTAACTGTATAGCCTTTAACGTAAAACCTAAATATATTAATAATATAAATTATAAAGTTTAAAAAAATAAAAAATCAAAATGACCAGCTCTTGGGGTAAGATTGGTCACGAGATAGGTATAATATGTAAATGCACAGAATTATTTACTAATTAGTGTTATGGGAGCGATCACAGAATGCAATGTAAAGGCTTTCTCTTTTTTAAATTCAAATTAAAATACAAATAGATTAAGTGAAAATAAGGTTAGAGTTAGTTCAGTAAATAAAAATCAGGAACTTCTAAAGTTACAATACTCTGGAGAAAATGGCTAACCCATCTTGTGAATGTGCTACATTTGTATTAAAAACCACAATTCATATATGCTAACTTAGCAGAAAAAGAAAAAAAGAAGAGAAAGAAAAAAAAAAGAACAGAGAACACCACCAGATATGCAATAGTGCATCTGAAAAGTATTAATTTTTGACATTATTGCTGGCTTCATCTCTCCATCATTGGCAGGTTAACTTTTGGCATAAAGACATAAGGAGCTACACTGAGGAAAACAAACTGTTTTCTAGCCAGTTTCTTGTCTCCTTCAGTGGCCACAGGCAGACACAGAGGAAAACTGCAAGATGAAGGCAAGAACAAATCAAATCTATCCTACCAATTTCCCCAATTAAATTATTTCTAGCTACAATAATCTTTATCTCAGTAATTTTGAGATAAAGCAATTTCACTCAAATACTTAGTACTGTAGAAGGAATTTAGAAAATGTAGACTTTAGGAACAATACTATTATTTTAACACTACAAATCTTCCACTTTTCCATCACAGATGAAATAAATCAAATAAAAGTTTATTTTAAAATTTGTCTATGTGTTCAGTGTTTCTACATGACATTTTGAAGGAGGAATGGAGGGATAAAACGAATTTCTCTCCATGGTATACAGAGAGATTTTTCAGCACCTCACATTGGTGGTGAAGTTCCCTCTCCTCAACCTTTCTTATAGGAACTGTGATGGGGTTTGTTTTTTGCAATTTTGCATGCTTCCTCTTTTTGAATAACTTGGCGCCTCTGCAGATACTGAAAGGTTTCTCAAATAATGATATGAGTTTAAAATTGGGTTATTTTTACTCCTGCTGCCTTATCTGGCTAAAATATGAACAATGGTGACTTCTGGATTATCTACAGGTTCTGAATGACACTGCATCTTTGTTGTCTCTATTGCCATTCAAATACCACTCTTTCAAACACAAAGGACACTGTTAAAACAACAACATTTTGCAGAAGCAACCAACATCTAAAATTCTGCACAACATGAAAACACACAAAAATTAGTATTTTATGTGTGACTCCATTTTTAAATTCTCACTTACTGAGATCTTTTTTCCAGAGCTACCTATAAAAATAAAGACTGTCAGGAAACTGACCAGTAAAAATAAATATCTAAAATGCAAGAAAAAATTCTCTGCTCCTTTTTTTTACACTTCCTACTTTTTCATATCTTGTCTCTTTATTTGGGTATCATACCTCCCAGACTTAAAGCTACATAGAACAAAGATGCCCTTATTCTTGACTTTATGGTTAATTTTCTACACTTCTCTAAGAAGATACTTTCTAAAGGCCTATCTTATCATCCTAAAATTATGGATATTTATCTTCATAATGTCTACCCTCATGTGAGCAATATCAGATTAAACTGAGTTTACCCACATGCAGAAAGTCTACTGAAAATTTGGAGAAAACTGAAGTACAGCTGAAGGTTGGAAAACATACATTAAGGTAGAAGACAACTAAGTCACAGTCTGTAAATACTTCTACAGGAAAATGAAAATCCCAAACAAATGAGCCTTTGATTTAGCTGACAAGGTTTACAACAGATAGAGGCTTAATCTAGACTAGAAATCAAACTAATATTTATCACTGGAAGTCACTCTGTTTCATTTGAAATATTTTAATTAATATTCATATTATCAATTTGTTTTTTTTTTTCCAAAATATGTTCTTATCCACACCAAATTTAGAAAAGAAGCACTATGGCACATGCTACATAATAAATTAGACTGGCTGGTGGTAATGACCTCTCCTGGCCTTCTACTCTATGAATCTTAGAAAACAAACCCTGGCTACTGATCAACAAATTGACATTATTATTACTACTATTAAACACATTTTAAGATGACAACAAACAACAAGAACTAAACAAGAATACAGGAAATATTTCTATTATCATTCACATGTACAGATTTAAGGCAATTTTTCACACCGATTGCTCAATTTGGAATTTCTGCTGTAAATCACTCTCAGCGGTGAATCATTAATTAGAACCACTACTTAAGTTGACTCTTTTCAGAGACGATGCTCAAGATCGGGGTCCTAGAACACAATATCTTACACCTTGTTGAGCCCCAACCCAACAGTGACAGTCTGAAAATCTACAAGCAGCAATTGATCCTAACTACAGAAATAAGAGAAAGTCTCTCTCATTAGATACAACATGAACGCAAGTAACTCTTAATTTTATTCAGTCTCCCAGACAACCCATATATGATAAGCCTACTCTTGTGGGGTAAACTGAGAGGAAAGCTCCAAACCAGGAAGCTCTGTCTTTGAATGGATAAATACAGAAGAACTGTAAATAAAATAAAGCCAGAAACAGTAACTGGTACTTTGAGTGTTATTTGCATTAGTTCATCTAGAGCACCTAAACTACAATGCAACTTCCTTTCAGCTCCAGTGTGGGTTTGCACTGGTGTACATGGATGGAGGACTTGCTCTGCTGGCCATGAACTGGAGAATCATCTCCAGGCCCGCATCCTAGCCCACAACAAAATGCATTTCCTAGGTTAAAAACCCAATTTGGGTGCTCTGAAATCACTTCTGCCAGTGTCTTTCTCAGTGGACACTGGCATGCTCTACAAGAGTTTTTAGAAAGTAATTTTAGCCAATTAAGTTGTGCAGTAGGCATACCTCCAATTCTTTTGTGATACGGAGATTGTAGAATATTACCAAACCAGTGCCTTATGAGAGAAAACAGAGGTATCTTTATTGGAAGAATTTGTGTGCTGATTTCTGCTGCCCATTATCTTCTTTCCTGTGCTGACTACAATCAATTTAAACACAATCTTACCAGAGTTTAAAAAAAAAAAAATTAGGACTGGATACTGGAAAACTAATTTCTCAAAGATAATACTCATTATATTCCAAGTCTCTCTGAATTTAACTGTATTTCAGTAACATTTTCACTGTTTTTAAATAAAACGAAGACCATAAATATGGCATAGAATATGTAGTTCTGTGTACTCCAGGTGATCCAGAGGTTTATGGAAACTAAGATGGCTGAGTATTCACTTAAAAAAAATATAAAAGATTAACCTGTAGGAAACTGTTCAAATAAGAAGGATTTAGTAGGTCAATGAGGTCTATGAAAGATAATGGCGTGTGCTAATCCACTTCAGAATCTTCAGAAAATAGCCATATGGTGTTAAATTAACATACATTTAGTTTTAATTTGCTGTTAATTAGGGTAGATAAATTAATGTATATATGGGTATCACAAAAATACATATTAATAGCAAAAAGAGCTATTCTAATAGATAACACACATCACTGATTCTAGTGCGCTAAAATATGTAGGTAATATGAATTCTTCAGTGTCTGCTAAAAATTCTCCTTAACAGTGAGAGTAATTTAAAGAAACAACACTTTGATGAAGCAGCATTGCAACACAATTGGGATTGTACTGCAGTTCAGCGATAACCCTGAAACAACTGGGTAGGGAAAAATCTATATAACCTACGTTATTAATGACTTCTGAGTGACCTCTGCTTATCTTCACTACCTTAAAGATGACATTGAAATTTTCAACTGTGCTCAAGCTTCATTATTCAAAATCTAGACTATAATAACTGGAGTATTCTAATGATATTTTCAACCTGTCATATTAAATAAAGAAGAAAATTTCTGAGATTATATATGATCTAGAAAAATGATCGCTGCTTTGCTTATATAGTGCAATGTGAAATCTAATGTTTACACTGCATACAATGATCAGAGAATGTATTTGCTTAATTTTCATTCAAATATTACAGATAACAGAGAAGATAGCAAATCATTCAGAAAAAACAAAGGAAGGAAGGAAGGAAGGAAGGAAGGAAGGAAGAAAGAAAGAAAAGGAAAAAAAAGGAAAGAAAGAAGAAAGAAAAAGAAAGGAAAGAAAGAAAGAAAGAAAGAAAGAAGAAAAGGAAAGAAAGAAGAAAGAAAAAAAAGAAAGAGGAGAAAAGAGAAAGAAAAGAAAGGGAGAAAAAAGAAGAGAAAAAGAGAAAAAGGGAAAGAAGAAAAGAAAAGAAAGAAAGAAAGAAAAAGAAAAAAAAGAAGAAAGAAAGAAAGAAAAGAAAGAAAAAGAAAAGAAGAAAGAAGACACGAAGAAAGAAAAGAGAAAAGAAGAAGGCTACGAATGAGTTACACTAGATATTGAAAAGGAGTTATAAATTTACTTCCCTCGGGAAGGAATTTCAATTGTACATCGCACATACCACTCACAGATGACAACAATAACTTACATGACCTGTTATCATGCCTTTCCATGAACACCCTCAAAACATACAGTCACAGCTGGACAGGTAGCACACATAGGTACACTCAAGCCACTGACACTAGTACAGCTAGCAAAATATACAGCCTCTGGGTACAGGCCTCATCTTGTACAACTTGCTGCTATTTTCTAGTTAAAGTTTCTTAGTTGAACATTTCTTAGTTAAAATCTTACTTAAAGTTTGCTTAATTTTATTTTTTCATTACATTTCCCACTCTCTTCCCCCAGCCAAAAAATATATTTTATGATTTAATTATGTATTTTGAGCTGAAATTAAAACTGTTCTCCCTTCCTTCCTTCCTTCCTTCCTTCTTTCCCTCCTTCCCTCCTTTTCCTTTCCTTTCTTCTTTTTTTATTTCTTCTTAAAATACAACCGATTGATTAACATACCACAACACTTTTACAGTGACAAAATATAACATGTAAACTTCAAACTGAATTTACAAAAAAATAAAACAAATTTTTGTGGGCAATGTGTTAAATAAAAACAATGTTTTAAATATACAATGGCTTTAATTTGTTTATTTGGTTCCTATCCATTTCAAAGAGTATTTCAGGTAGTTTCTCAAATAAAAAAGAAGCTAGTATAGTTCAATGAAAGTTTGTGTGCTTTTTTGTTTGTTTGTTTTGTCTTTTTTTTTTCTCTTTGTAGGAATCTATTTCCAACTTATCTGTATTCAGAATACGAATATAAATTTGTACACAAGTAATTCTAAATGCCATTGGCTTTCCACTTTTAATGCTGTTATTCTTCCAAAGAATGTATCCACAGATCAATGACCCTTTCATACAATCTGAAAATGCCAAAGAATAACACTTCATGGATAATACTGTTTTCACTTGACTTACAATAGTCATTTTTAAAACAGAAAGTCAGCATAACATCCTAAAATTACTAAGGATGCCATCCAGAGTATTTATATATCAGGGGAAATGACATGGAAATAGAATTAGATAACTAATAATAATTCACACACTAATTTCAAACTAAAGACATGGTAAAATGAATGAATCTCACAGATTAACGAACTGCTTATTTGGCAGCATATATTGTTACATTTTTTGCATGTTTCATCATTTTTCTGTTACTTTTTATTAATTATGGCTACTCTGAATTGATGATCTCTAATGTACACATCAGTATGTATCAAGACTGATGAATGCATCCTGGATGTTCAAGTCACGTGGAGGGTCTGCCCATATGCAGGACTCTTGCTGTAACCCTGCATGTTTTCCTGCAGCAAATTTGCAGACACACTTTACAAAACAAGTGGAGCTGACAGAAAATTCCAGGAGTCTATCTCCTTTACCTCATTGCCATCAGAAAGACTTTCTTATGGTGACCTGCAAATATGCACTTTTGCCTGGGTACTGCTTGCTGCTCTGTGTTTTCTTTCAGTCCTTCCCCCTTTTTTCTCCCCCAGAGGAAAGTCTGATAGCAGATTATCTAATTTATCTAACTTTTATAGTGCACTTTTCTCTATAGTCCATGTGTAGAGAGTGGTGTCAGTTTCTGAATTCAATTATTTTGGTACTGGAAAAAAAAAAAAAGTTATTTTCTAAATTTCTAGCTTGGATTCTTTATTGCTTTTAGAAATATGTCTGACTGTCAGGCAATAAAAGAGAATACTGCAGGGATTCTTAGCTTTTGACATTTTTAATTGCTTCTGCTTTGGTTATTACACAATAGATAGTTTCATCATATAAATATAATGTATCTTTGTAAAATCCTTTAAAATATGATTTCAAACCAATGAATGCCATTTTCTATTTGCCTTTAATTTCCTCTCAATAGTAAGTTCATCAGAGTGTAACAATTAATTAACTTAATTAAGCTAACTTAATTATGTTCTTTCATAGGTCAATATGTAGAGCTCCTCAGATTAATAGCAGAGCTTGTAAAGTTAATCTTCTTGTATAATGCAAATGATGCCAAGTCATGTATTAAATACCTTCCTGAGTAACAGATGATACAGGACTAAATGTACTTTAAAGAACGGCAGAGACTGTGAAAAGGTTAAATAAAGAAAAATATCTTGGATTTGTGGAAATTTTAAACAGACCTAATTCATTTTTTAAGTTAATAATCTTCTTCCGAGAGGAGGCCTCATTCCATAAAGACATTTACAGCTTAAATATACATACATAAAAAATTGACTTCAAACGCAGAACTGCATGACAACATTTTCCAGCCATCTTCAACCTTTACGTTTCTTTATAAAGAAGATTACATAAAACAGTCATGTGAAAAGATTAGATGGAAAATGTGAATTCTTAACTTCAGAGCATTTGCATGCCTACTGTATTTCCCAGTTTATTTTACAGAGGAATCACTTCAGTAGCCAAAGGTATTACGCTCTCATATCTGCTTATTATTAATTCACTGTTAACACAGAGTCTAAGGCTTTTTTAGGCATGTGGCTTAGCAATTTTGCTATGAAATATTAATGGGAACTACAGTAATCATAACAATTACTTTTAGAAGCATAAAAAGTAAAATCAAACAAACCTTTTGAGTGCCAAAGATGAACAGGTGACTGACCTCTTCTGTTAAACAAATGAGTCTGATGGTTGAAACCCATAGTCTGACATCAGGACCACAGGGCAAATAGCCAAATTTCAGCCAACTAATCAAATTTCAGTCTTCTCTGGAATTAATCTGATTTAGGTTCAGAAAATATTCTAAATGCATAGGAATTCCAGGTCTATAATCCATTGCAACTCTTTGTTGCAACACAAAGAAAACAAAGAAGGTGGGGGCACTAAGTATTCTGTAAGGTGATTTGAACATGAGTGAAAAGGAAAAGGCTCTGAAAGTGTGAAAACTACTCAGAACTTTTAAAACCAGAATAAAGTACTAAGAAATACACCAGCAGGACCAATCCTATGTCTGCTAGGGGATAGATTACACAGATGATGTGTGTTCTTCTCTTTGTTAAACTATGCCATGTAGAATTTATGATTTTGCACAAAATGACGTTGCACATCCTGACCTCAGGATGATGAAAAGGTCCAGAGCATAAATCAGCTTGTGTTCCAAAATCACAGGCCTACGACTTCTGATATAAAGGAGAATAATCTATGATATAGAATAACTAGTATATTAGCATGTATGATTTTTCTTCAGAAAGCACCTGCTAGGTCCATACAGCATGGAAGTTTCCAATTACTTTTCTGAGCACTTTAAAAGTTAAACAAAAAATTTAGTGTTCAGGAGTAAATCTGTAGTCCAACCCATTCTATGTGTGTAACTTTTTTTTTTCCAATTAACAGTGTGTCAAGAACAACATATTTATAGCAAAAACAGTCTGACAATTCTTTTATCAAATAAGTTCAAGTTATCAGCTACTCAGAACAGAGGGAAATTATTGTTATATCTATGAAGTTTAGAAAAGAACTCTTTTTTTTTCATAAGTGCAAGCATAACAGACTTGTATTTACAAAGATAGATAATATACAAATATATTTCTCTAATATTTTCTTGTGTTGTCTACAAATCATCTTCCTTCTTGCCAATGTTTATTCTACAAGATGATTGAGTTATTTCCTCAAAGGAAAAATGAAAGATGGAAATCCAGTTATTTAACAGTCTTCTAGTAACAGCAGATAGACAAAATATCACACGAGCATTATTACAATCTTTACCATAGAATTATCTTTTATTCAGTTCTTTCAGAACATTTCACATCTTACTTTGCTTAAAAAGAAAACACCTTAGTATAATAAAAATAAAAATAAAAAGCATAAAGATGGATTGGATGCTTTGCTGAATAAGTTTATGTTCTGGGGTTATTAAAGAATAATCTGTTTTAGTACTAACTTGAAGAGTCAATAGGACTTGTTGAATAAATGTTTTATCCAGAGATCAAGGAAAGAAGATAATTCAAAAAAAAAATCTGATGCAAATTGTGTTCATAAAAATTAAGAAACGCTCCCTTTGCATCTGGTTCCCCCAGACTTTCTGAGAATAATGTAATGATTTAACATTGAACTTGTAAACTGCTTGAACTATCCTTACAACTAATGTCAGACGTCTTAAGTGTGGGACACATCTTTTCCTATAGAACAAAACACAGCTGTTCACTAGTAATGGAAAAGAAGTCTGTGCGCTCTCCAGATATAGGGCAAGCATTGAAAGCTTAATAATAGATAGTACCTATCTATTAGGTACTTAGTAATAGATAGTACTATAAGATAGTACCTGTCTTAATCCTTCTTTAATTCAGACTCCCAAAATTTTGCACAACTTTTGTAGCTTTTGTACAGCACTTAGAAACCAACACAGATACATGGGCAATTCATGTTCATATGATACAGTGATGTCATTCATATTTTACCCTAAGGTGTTCCATATGATTTTGGGGGGAAGGGGAGAGGGTGAAGAAAAGAAGGTTGGCTGGTTGTTTTATTCTTATTTATTGATTTATTTTCTAACAGAACTAAATCTCATAGAGAGAATCACACAGCATTTCATCTGTATTCATACTGCTCTAGTAACACAGCCATTCGAAAAGACTAGCTCTGTTAGCCTCTAGGCTTACACTACTAAAACATGATTAATTGATTTGCCAGTGGATCAGCAAAGGAAATTAATACACATAACTCATGCATTTCTATTTTACCTCTAATTAAAGATGAGGATATGCCTTTTATGAGACTCAGGTTTAAGGGAACTGTCAAAAGTAGTCTCTTCTTAGTTAGATAACCAACTCCTGATTCTCACTCCCAGTAGATTAAAGTGCTGCTTACGAGAAATGGTATCAAAATACTAGAGTAATACCCATCAGTCTTGCTCTTTAGCCACTATAAAACTATTTAAAAAAAAAAAAAAAAAGTAAAATTACTTTAACAACAAACCTTCATTTTTTTCAGTGTGATTGCATATTCATCTAAAAAAATTATATATTTACTAAATATACTGCAACTGCTAGATGGACAATGCAAGTGACCCCACCAAATGGTGTAAGGGTCATGAAATGTAATTTCTTAGCCTTTTAATTTTATTGAACAATTACATTGTTATTCAAGCAAGTGCATTTGTGTATTTTAAAAGCTCTGAATCTTAAGTAATCAACATGTCCAGAGATTTTTCTTTCATTAGTTAATGGTAAAGAATGTGTGGTATCAGAGATACAATTCAATGTATTGACTCAGGGCATACTAACAATAGTGAGGTACTGAATATTGAAATGGTTGTGGAGACAAAATTCCTATGTAATTTAAAAAATGTAAATTTAAAAACTATGTAATTTAGTATAACATTTTATGAAAAGCAGAGTTATCCTACAGTTCCCTAAGAAACTGGAAAGAAGGTCTAATTAAGTGACACTGAAATTCAGATGGCACACATCTGTCCCCTTTCAAATGCATTGAATTTTTCTTTCAATTTCACTGTTGCATGCTAGTTATTAAAAATGACAATAAAAACATACAACATTGACTCATCAATCACACAGGTAACTTCCTTACTTTAGTATGGATAGTAATTCAAATCATTCAAGCATTCAAATCTATAAAGATTAAATTCTGATTATGGGGGATTGCAAAGGTTTTGAAAACACAGGGTAAGGTATCTTTCTAACTTTAAATATGGTTTGGTTATTTTATAAGCCAAAGTGTTACTGCATCTGAAGGACACTAACGAATACACACACTTTCCCGAATCTTTCACATGTGCAAAACTTTCACAGGTGTAAAACATAAACACCGAACATGCTAATTATTATGCAGTGACTTTTGTCATATGCCACATAGCTGGACACCGTCCCTGTCCCACCCAGTTACATCTGATTTCAGAGCATGAGAAGAGGCTGGGAAGAAGGGGAGCAGTAACAAGAGCAGGACCCATCCTGCCCTCCTGCTGAGTAACAGTGGCCATGGAGAAACAGACCTCAAAATTCAACCATTGCCTTGACTAGCAGAGACAACTGGAGAAGCAAAGCAAAGCCTCATCTAAGTGACCACAAGGCATCACACAAAGTTAAAACTGATGACACAAGTAACTGTGTGTAAGAGTCGGACTGGGCTACCTAAGGAGAAGAAATTGTAAGCAAGAAAATGACATGGATTGTACAAACTAACAGCAACTTATGGAATTTTCCTGATTTCCTGCTACTATAAATTGTTCTCACATTTGCAAGTCTGAAACACTTTTGAACGTCACTTTCCATATCCCTCTTTCAAAATTCCCATCCATTCCACCTTCCTGAAATCCTTAGTCTGATAGCTATTTTACTTTTAAACTTCTTTCCTGCTTCCCTTTTCCATGGCTGCACTTGAACATTTCCTTAACTGCCTTCTCACCAGTACTGATGGGTCAAATTCAGATGAGAAAGAAATTATTATACTAATAATGCATCAGCTATAGCTAATAGCTATAGTTAATTCTGAATATTAAGTAATTAAGCAAATACTGAAAGAATACAAGGGAGTGGTGTACCAAGAGACTTCAAATAAAAAGAGGATTTAAAAAGGCATTTGTTGAGTAAAGCTCTGCAAACACTTTTGTTGGTGTTAGAGGCAGGTTTTTTAAAGTTTAATTCACAAGCGTTTGTTTACCATGCTGACTTACCCCCATGTAACTTAGACGGGCTGTTTCCTGGTGGGTTCTGAATTTGGAAATTCAACATATTGGTGCTCCCCTCTCAAGGTTCCCTGCAAATCCAACCACAAAACTCTTTCTAACTCACCTCTGTTTTGATATAAACTGCAGTAACTTTTTTTTTTTTTTTGAGAAAGTCTCATTCTGTTATAAAACACATATAATAAATACTTTATGACCCTAGGTTCAGCTAAACAGCTTCACCATAAACTGAGATATCTACTAAAATTCAAGAGGTGCATTCTCATCTTTCAGTTCTCTGATGTTTCCTCAGGATCCTCTCCCCCACAGTTTAGCCGTTTGTATTCCACACAGGCCAAAATTGAGATAAGTTGGAAAAGCTGAAAATTAGGAGCCAGAACCCATGGCATTCCATGGACTAAGCTCCCTTTGCAACTCAGGAAAATATACAAAGGTATTACTTAAAATTTATATCATTCTATCTTCAGGACTGCTTAGATGTGATAACTTGAATATGTGGTGATACTCCAAAATAAGTGAAGTACCTTAAGTGAAATACCAGAATATACTCTTAAGAATTCTACCAGCCTTGTATTGAGAATTTGTCTCTTCTTCAAACAAAGTGACAAGACGCAGAGGAAAGGAGAAATCCATAAAGGAATTTGATAATTATCTAAAGGCTGCACTAGAGAAACAATGAATGTCACTGTAAGAGAGTTGTGTTTCCTATTGCTAATATTTCATTTTCTCCTTTACTGGGAAGAGTATAGTGAAAGAAAATCTGAGAAAAACAACAGTATTTACATTACCTGGTACTTAGCATGTCTTTAGAAACAATAGTAATAACTGGTTGAGGAAGCCAAGACCAAGAATATTAAGGATACTCCATGTGAAAGACTTCTCTCAGAAAGGGTTGATTTAGATAACAGTGTTTCCCTGAAAGGATGATTCTCATCATAAAATGAAGCTGGAATTCTGTGGACAACCTCTTCTCCAGCTATGGTGTACTCTGACAAGTATGAATTGCAAGGACCAAAAAAGTCAGTCATTAGCTATGTTGTAGAGCTACATTACAAGTCAGCACCTTTTCTTATAACAACAGGGAGTATGGCCTTATGCCACACTACATCATTATCATCTAGTATATTATTTTTTTTTTTAGAAAAAAGGTCACATTGATAGGCGCAATAATATTATCAAGGGCCTTTCCTTTGTCCAACCCAGCAGTTGGCTGCATTTAATTTAGGATGACAAAAGCTTTACATCTACTTATATAATTAATTACAGATTCTATTTCTGTTTCTTTAGTCTTTTAAAGCTTAATTTGCTCAAATCTAGCAGATTTCCTCTCACTGTCATGGATGTATGAAAGATAGGAACAAAAAAATATAGTTTCCCAATCACTGATAATAAGAAACAGGATTTAAAATGCAGTAGATGTAATATACTTGGCTTACATAATTAAGGTCCTAAAATTTACCTTGGTCTTGTGTGTCAGTGGTATGGGAGGATAAGATAGAGTTTTAGCTTTAGAAAGTCTCTAGTATAAGTAAAGCATGAAAAGCAGAGGCAGACGAGTACCCCCCAACAGTTAATCTTGGAATAGAATAGACACAGACGGTCCTACCTCTTCTGGATGTTTCTGTGCCACCGATACCAGCTCTTCAGAGCTACTTCTTGAGGTAGAGGGTACCACATTACCTGGGGCCTCTGAGACCACCTCATTTGACGGCTCGGAGTCCTGAGGGCAACAGAGACAAATAGACCCCTCAGCAGCGTGTTGATGTGGTACTCCAGGAAAGAGAGAGTTCTCAGAGGAGCTGTGCTCTGATCACAGGAAAACAGAGAATACCTGAAGTCTAAAAACTCTTTTTTACAGTGGGCAACTTGTTTTACCCCAGAGGCAAAAACATCTGCCATATACGTTCCCTTAAAATGGCAATACTTTCTTCACAAGAGCATTTTAAGCCTTAGTAAATAGCTATATAGCATTTCAGAATTGAAAAGTTCTGAATAAGCATGCTTGTTTTGCCCATACCTACCCCTGCTCCTAAACTGCAAGGAAGGGAAAACTACAATTCTTCCCCTTATTGAAGATGGAGATTCCTGCAAAACAGCCGTGACCATGCTAGAACAACCCCACACAAATGTATTTTATCAATTGCTGTAAACTGATATAGCACAGAAAACTGGTAAAGCTAGAGGAGTCAGTAGATGACTGTCAACTTTAACACTACAGTCAAATAAGTAAAATAAAAACACTAAAGTAGTTAACATTCTTTTTTCTAAATTACCTTTACATTGAATTTGCAATGCAATGTGACTAGATTAGTCAAAATAAAAATCACTTTAATACCTCCACTGCTTCACACAGTGGTTTTGATAACTGCATAGATTGAGATATTTTACTATGGAGGAAAAAATCCATTAATCGGTACTATCTCTACTGTGCTTGTAACGCTCATTACAGAAGATATTTTAGTTGTCATTGCTTAGCAAGCAGAATATGCGCTTTTGATGTATCACTTTCTCTCTACAGTCATTAATTGCAAGGAAATCAAGATTATACTTTCGGAAACTGCAAGCTGCAAAGCTCATTATTAAGTTTTTGACATAACAACTTCTATAACGTAAATTCAAATTTTGTACTAATAATATTCAGCACTTGCATTTTAGCCCAATATCTATGTTTGGACTACTGGAAGGGACAAAGCTGTGGCTCAACACCCACTACTGAGAATCACAGGGCAGACCAGATGTTGTAAAAGAATACATGGAGGGGGTTGCTGGAGGCTAGAAAGTTGGAAAAAAGTCTTTGGGTGGTCTTTGGGGGTGTTCTCTAGTATCTCTATTTCATATAACTTTTCAGGTGAATTCCTGTAAAACAAAAATAAAAACAACAACAACAACCACAACAAAAACCTACTAAGCTTAACTATTTCAAATAAAGCTCTTTATGACTTTCTTTTTGCACCACCTCTCCATTACTTAGATTATTCTGGCCCATCCTGTGGCCCATCACCTTAAGTTTAACATTCAGTGTCAGGATAACTACAAGGAAAAGACTATCTCTTCTTGTTGGCCCAATTAGCCACAAACTGACTTGAAGTACTGAACCATGCTATTTTGTTTACTCCTTGAGGACTAGAAAGTTAAATCATTGCCATGCAACTTATCAGCTCAGTATGTTTCCAGAAGCTCTCCTGTGCTACTTACAAAAACAAAAGTAACAACCACATCTGCTGGAAGAAAATGATGTACTTGTCTAAATTCTTTGGTTCAGTGATTTCTCTCCTTGAATTCTGCCTGTCTTTTGTGCCTAAGAAAACTTTTATTATGTTGCTATCACCCGTTGCCAGATAATGGTGGCAACGTTGTTTTTTGTTACTTATGTTTTTTGAAAGTAATAAACAATGGGTTTCAAAAATGGTCAGAGCAGCAGTAATTTGGTAAACATATATTCTTGTTTCATTTCTTTTGCTTCAACAGGAGCAGCACATCATAGATGCTCTCCCCCTCCCTCGCTCCCCCCCCTCCCCCCGCCCCCCGCATCAAGTCCTGAATATCTTCTTCCCGACCAGCTCATCCATCCTTCTCTTAAGGAACTAATATAGGGCTAACATAATACATCAGTTTTTAAGGAGATGGATGGAAACCTGATTTACTTTGTTGTTCAAAAACAGATCAAATAAAGCACTTCTGTTCCAGTTACACTGGTTTCACTATCTCTTTTCACACTGCTGTGCCACTTAGGAAAACTGTGCAGAGCCTGAACATTTGTATGAAAAGCAATCTATGTTCTAGACTAGTTCAGCAACACGTGAAGTACAGCTTTTGGAAATAAACATCCTCACTATGTGACCCATTCATGTAAGGTACAATGACGAAAATGTTGCAAGGTGCAAGTAAGAACTTTCATAAAGCTTCTTCTTGGTGTCTTCTGAGTGCATGGTCAAATGAACAATGAACTAGTAAACAATTCTGGTAACTTGCACTCAGACAAATAAAATCGCCTTAAAAGTTATTAGCTTTGTTTGCTTTTGTAAATGTAAGGCATACAATCTGTATCACTGACACAAAACAGCTATTTTACTGAAGAAGTGGTAAATGAAAAAAAATGTAATTCAAAAAAAATTTTTTCTGTCTTCCCCCCTTATTATTTATATCATAATACACTGGGTCAACTTTGCAAAAATATTTGCACTTGTTGATCTGTAAGCCTTAACTGTAGCTGTGAAAGACTTGACTGTTCATGGATGTATAAACAACACAATAGATAATTTGGTACACATAATTTCTGGTGCCTAAGCCCTTCCCATTTCATTAAAATGTTATAATATTTCCACCCTATATAACTTAACTGCATTTTCAAGTCAGGTCAACATAGAGCTTTCTAATGAATCACAATATTTAACTATATTAATCAATAACTAATGGGGAAAAACACTATTAAGTGGTACTTCCAGTTTCCTGAAAATATAGACATTCTTTATGGAAATGTAAGTACATCATAAACAAATAAACTCAGAATGCTTGGTAATTATATTTTTCCTGCAAAATTCTGATTTTGAATAAAGCTCCTCAGAACATCATTTTCTTGGACTTATGAAACCTTAAAGAGGAAACATGAAATGTGTAGACATTCCTCTGTGTTTATGCAAGAAAGACAGCTTTGCTTTGAACTATGTCTATTGTCATATGACCTAAATATTCATGCAATTTAAGATACCACAACAGCATTGGCTTGATTCAAACAGTTCTGGGAAAAAAAAAAAAAAAAAAAAAAAAAGCATTTGAATTACATGTTCATACAAACACATAACAAATTGGATATTCTGGTCCTGGGATGGAACATGCATGCTAGAGTCATGACACTGGTGGTAGACGCTCCTTGGCAGCAGACACAAAATGGTGGTGGCTTCAATGGAATGGCTGGTGGCTGGTTCAATTCGGAGTCTTGGACCTTCAGCATTTATTATTAATATTATTATTTTAATTAAGGCTATTAGAGATCAAAGGTGATAATGAATGGTGAGAGGTGAGAAATCAAAAATGTATCCAACTGTAATGCAATTCCTTCAAAATGCCTAGTCTTTTTCTCCCTTTCAAGCTGTTAGGCACACTTGTTATTTGCATCTACTGTAATAGAAGTAAACATTCTTCTTTTAGTTTTTGTTCTTTGCTGTGCAGAAGTATCAATGAAACAATACACTGAAAAATCAATAGTGCATACAGACCAGATGGGGATTTCATGTGTGAGCTACAAAAAAGTGATAGATTTCAGAGGAAAATATTTACATTTTATGCTATGCTTAATTTTATTTGTTTTTGAAGTCCTAATTTGAGGACTTCGGTATTTTTACTTTATTATTATTATTTATTTTTAGAACAGACCATTAAATTTCACTTTAAATACACATATATAAAAATATGTGTTTTACATGTATGTTGCAGATATATACATGTCAGTTGCAGACTTGTACACTGCCAGGGCTATATTCATAATGAATGCTATGGAAACAAAATAACGTCACAGTGTTTACCCATCTATGTTAAAGTCACAACAGATGTAACTCATAAAATGGAAGCTTTACACAGCCTTTGATTTTGAAGAAAATGGAAAACTATATAAACTTCATTAAAAAAATACTTAAAATATTTGCTAGAAAATGTAAGAAGATCCATTTGAAACAAGATGGAAAAACAGTGTCATACAATGGTATTTATATCAGCTAAGCATCAGTTACTTTGTCTGCCATTGCTACTTTAAAACAAAACAAAACAAAACAAAAGAACCCAAACACACCAACTCACATCGCCCAAACCCTTTATAGATAATTTCAAGCTGTCAGGTTTGAATATGTTAACTCTGCATCAGTTTTCATGTGTCATCTTCTAACTTGGTCCAGTTGAAAATTACAGAAGCCATAAATTAGCTTTAAACAAGCTTTGAATCACCCTGGAACTAGTTTTCAAATTAAAGAGCCGTCAGTATATTACACGGTACTGTCATTTTATTACCCCAATCAATTCTGTGTGGCCTGAGGTAGAAAGAAAATGGATGCTGTCTTCATTTGCAAAGGGTTTATCTCTTACACCAGGCTCTGAAAACATGACTGCAGTAATGAATTGGAAGCCAAAGTTACTAACAAAGACTTTTAACAGTAGCAAAGTAGAAATATTTGTCCCTCTTTAGACTTACAAAAGGAAAGGAGAAAGAAAAAAAAAAAAAAGGCAAAAAAAAAAGCCCCTTCTAAAACATGAAGCCAGCTTCTTAAGGCTGAAGGACTATGGGAAGAAATGAGCCTATTTTTGTTGAAGTGCCAACGTGCTTTTAGCCTCCGCAAGCATCATTTTAGTACTGCATTTAGTACCTTGCAGAGCAAGGTCCCTCTGCAGCCCAGGAGGCAGAAGATGCCCTCCTAGCAGCCAGGTGCTCTTGCCCTCCCCTGTTCTCCCAGGTGCTTACTTGGGAAGTCTTAAGTCAGAATATGGTAAAATCTAGTAAATACAAGGTATCTGTAGTTCTTCACAGTTCCCAGGCAGACAAAGTAAAGCCCTAGGAGGAATGTGCTGTTTATCTCATTCTATTTACACATGAGATCAATCACTTTGTCTTTCTTAGGATTTTACTCCGTGCTGGTTAATGAGGAAAGAAGACGGGCTTTAAAAGTCCCACTTCACATCTGTAAAATTTCATTTCCCTTTTCTGTTCCTACTTTGATACTTTCCTCATGTTAATTTTCTTTCGTATTTGACAATCTCTTCTCTTCCTCTGCCCTCTCCAAAGACACAAAATTACAAACATAGCCTTTAAGGCACACGTGCTAATGTCCTGCACTGCCAGTCACATAAGCAACACTCTTGTGCTGTCCTTGGCTATGTTTTCTTTCTCTTGGGAATGGACAAGGATTTCTGTGTGCATACACTGTCAACACAACAGACTCTCCTCCTCAGCTGACTCTGAAACTACTTCAGTTCATGCAACAAACCTGAACCTGGATCTAAAACCTCTGCCCTCTTTAAATGCAGAAATCAAAGTAAAAGCTTTTATAATTCTCTATTTTCCCAGTACAGAACCTTAATTACATTCTTTAGCTTCACACCTTTTGTTTGTTTGTTTTAATCAAACTCTGTGCAATACAGAGGAACTAGCAAAGTTACACAAAGTTTCCAGTAAATACCAACCTGTTTCAATTTCTTATCCTTCTAACTTTCTATAAACTACAACACTGATAAAGCAAGCTTGCATCTTTGAAATCTGACGACATTTCCAAGTGTAAAAGCACAATTTCCCTTTACAGCTGTTTAAAAATAAAGATACTACTATTGCTTAGCTTTCATTAAAACTGTTTGAACAAAGTATTAAAAGAAATAAGGTCATATGTTTGCTCAAGATGCCTTCTTCAAATGGATGAAAAACAAACAAAAAAACAACAAAACAAACAACCCCCAAAACAAACATTAATCTACACATACTATCTACACATAAGCTAGAAAGAGTACTCCCAAAATAATGTTTTTCATGTTTATTCTTCCAACTTTATCATATGCAAATAGAAACAACAAACAGCAGAATATTTTACTATTTGAAGATATCACTCACCGACCTCTGGAATCTGAATTAGTTTCCCCTTTCTAATTTTCCACATTTCCATTAGCCAGTGTACTATTCTGACCTCTCCGTGGACTGAATCCTCCACTTATAAAATCAAACTCTCCTAGATTATTATATTTTCCTTTTACTCTCCCATCATTCAAAAGCTGTCTTTCAGTACCCACTTTTATGACCCTAAAAGTCTCTGAATTCAATAACCAAATGTTAAAGCACCGTAATTAATAAAAATACATAAAAATAAAAAACTAGAATTAACCATGAAAATATAGGTTGTTGACACTAATCTCATCTCCTATACATAATGCAAAGGAGTACAGCTTTCCTGTTACTGTCACAAACTATGACCATTGATCACAGATACACTGTAGCTCAAACTATTAGCAAAAAAAAAGAAAAAAAAAGTATAATGATATAAGCATCTATTTGTATCACCAGAAATTTTTAGTCTTTCTTCAATAAAGGGAAAAAGCCAATATCTATTTTTCTTGTGCTATATCCTCCATGTTTCAGATAACTTTGTAATTATCTGGTGTACCAGAGCAACAGATTTTACATGACTATCCTTTTGCAGGATATTAATATACTGGCAAGACTGCTGTACTACACTATTATCATTGCATATAACAGTAACTCAATACCTTTTCCTTTTTTGCTGATACCGCTTTCTTCCTAGTTATTGTTCTGATATATATTTTTTATTATGATTTAGGATTGAGGCATATACTATAGCCCCCAAAATTATTTTTATCCTAATTTTAAAAGAGTTTTAAAAGCTCTTTAAGACAATACACGATTTATTACTGCTGGATTAGGATATTTCATCTTCCCCATGTCCATTTGATACGGCCCACGTCTCCCATCCTTTTTTCTTTCTCTAAAAGAGATAAGACCAAAAGTTGCATAACAAATTCTCAAACATATCACAAGCATCTACAGTAAGCGTGCCTCTCATTGTGCTGCACATGTGTCATACAACTTGCAACAACTGACTTCAGTGTATTTATAGAAAGACACTTGTATTTTACACCTAAGGTTTAAAATACATTTTCAGATCAACAAATGTCCAGAGACACCTGCTATTAGCTGTGGAAGGAGCTGCTGCAACTATAATTGCTCCATGTGTAAGACAACATTTGGGTTTGCAGTCCTCTGTTTCCATGAGCGGTATTTCTATCCTTCAGCAATGGTCTGGGGCTGACCACAGCAGTATATTTATACAGTGTCTCCAAAAGATAGCTTTACTCCACTTGTATTTGTTTTCAAGTCATGTTTAAGCCACCCCAAACTTTTCAAGCTCTTGGAGCACAAAGTGACCACACTCAGGAATCCAGCACCATTAATTTTGCAGTATGGCACAGCAGCAAACTTACTTCCATCCTTCAGGCCAAGCTGCCCATTCACACAATTTCTGGTCCAAGCAGTTTGCTTCTCCCCTCTTCCACAGCTTGAGAGAAAGCGTACACAACATTCGCTCACAATACTTTGCTAACACTTTGCTTGAACTAGAAGATTGGGCACTTGAGAAGATCTCTGCTCAAAAACCAGCTGCTTTATTCTAACAAAAATAGAACGTAGCTTAGAAAAGGCTTTCTTTCAAGCACACAATCTTCAGATATTATGCATCAGCATGCAGAGTGCGTCTGTCAGATGTTGGAACAAAGCTTTAAATTGTATCATCTAACTTAATTCTCAAGACAGGGTCAGCACATTCACTGAGCTTTTTTTTCTTTTTCCTTTGAGATGTCCTTTAAGTAATATTTATTTAGCTTCTTACATCTTCATCAGTACTGATTCTTGCTTTTCAGCTCCTTGAAGTTCAGATTTTCCCAACATAATGCAAAACAGAGTGATGTTAAAATGTGTGATCACCAAAAGCATCACAAAATTGTCAGACTACTTATTAAATCAAAATTGGTTTTCATCTCTCCCCACTTCCAGATTTTTTTTCCAGTAACAAGAGGAAATAAAGGGATTGCACAGTACATCATTCTTGCAGTCTGAGTTTATTACGCAAGTTTTATAGCTCCCTAAACTTTCCTCTTATGGCATCCTTATCTGCCTGTGCTTCAGAGGTTTTCCATAACCAATCTGTCCTGCTCTGGGGGAAGGCTCTCTGTATGCCCTCCCCATCTTTCTTTCAACTTTACCACAGCCCGAGGCTTAAATTCATTCTATTCTCTCCTGAGAGGGTTTTTGTGTATTCCTCCATGTAGAATTTTCTCATTCATAACAACGTATGTGCTCACATTTTCCCTTCTGTGCCAAGGGCTCCTCTCGCAGTCCCATTAATTTTCCCCCATCCTGTTTCTCTCTCTGTCTCTAGATCCCCATCCCCAAAAGGTACCATATTTTACTTTAAATTTTTAAAGCACAGAAACAAAACATTAATTCAAAACTATGAAATATTTTAAAAGAAATCAATCCATCTATACAAGAGCACTCATATAAAAATGTTTCTTATATCCTCCTTTTCAGATCTCATTGTAACATCTTAATGTGCCAAATTAAAAAATAAAACCTCACAGATATCCTTTAACAAGCCTCAAACAAATATGTTAGGAACTCTATTTTGCGGGTGCCCCTGATTTATTCATTCACACTGGTCAGCAGACTGCAGTAATTAAAGAAAATTTCCATGTAAGTTTAAACTACTCATAGAGATACATACTCTTATTAATGCTAAGTAGCCAGCTAAAACAAGGATGTTTTGTTCTGTCAGACTGAGCCACACTGACAAGGGACTATTTGCTAAAAAGTGAAGGAGCAGCCCAGTTGATACAGTTTAAGATGTGACATTAATCAGCCATCTTTTGCTGAGCCTGCAAGAACTGAAAGGTCAAACCCAGTGCTGCTGCTTTAAAGCATCCTCAAAAAGGCCTAGAAATTCCTCATTCTTCCCTAATTAAAAACATTGAAAATGATATATGGAATGATGAGGCTACATTAACTCAAAATGTTGACCTTAGTCCCTCGTTCTAGGAGGCTTTTTTTTTTTTTTTTTTTAAGACAGAAATCCTTTTTGTTTCTCATCTATATTTAAAGAAAAACAAAACAAAACAAAACACCAAGCCCCTTACTTTTCAGTACAATTGCTTAAATAACATTGTGGCCCAGATTCTTTCAGTTAAAAACATTTTGCAGGCAGTGCTTATACAAACACTCAAATTACTAAAATTAATAATCTAATAGCATATATTTGTGTATTAAATTTTAGGCTTTCTACCTTGAGACTCTACTGATACATAATTCCACAAATCTGTTATTGAAATGGGAATGAAATAGCTTTTGTAGTCAATAAAGCTAAAGCAGAAATCCCCTTGATACAGTGAACGTAAGAGTGATTTTAATAGTCACTTCATGCCTAAACAACTCTCTTTTGATGTTGCTTCTTCACATCTCCATTAAATGCATATATCAACCTTAAAAGTATTTCTCCTTCCACTCCAATGATAAACACCAGATGGATCACAAGCGTCGTGTGAGAGAGCAGAGAACATGTTCTGAAATGCAAAGTGCTTCCTAATCACTGGAAAGGCCCTCCTGAAACAACCAGGGCTACCACGACTGGCTCCAGAAAGATCTGTGGAAGGTAGCATGCACCTTCCATGTGAATGGCACGTGTGAACAAGACTCCAGAAAGCACGTGATGGAAGAAATTAAATAGTCCAGATGTAGAACATTATGGGCAGGATGAGTTAAAAGTATTTTGAAGTTTAGAAATTTATGAGCCTCATCAAAAGACCAAAAAAGATCAAAGGTCAAGAATCAACTATGCAAGTCCCAGCACAACACACGGGGAGAGTCAGGACGTACTGGCACCAGCGCTACTGTGGTGCGACAGGAAGAATTGTGGTGTTGGGGATCAGCCAGACAAGCTACACATATTTCAGAGACATTCCTGGTTTGGCCATAGAGACTGCATGTCCACCTCCAGCTCTGGTGTCTACTGAAAGAACCCCAGCTTGCACACTTGAGATCGCTCTGTAACATGAACCAAAGCACAGTAATTGGTAGCAACTGGGTGATTTCCTTCAATAATGAATGCCTGACCTTAACCAAAATGCTAAGATAAACACACACTAAAATACCTCAGATTAAGATCCATGAAAATGAGCGCACCAGCATGCAGAACCATTTCAGCTAGTCAATAAGAAATGTTCAGAGTAATAGGGTGTCTTAATGCCATCTTTAGTCAGAATTCAGCAACATTACCCTGGACTATCCCTGGACTATCTACCAGGTATCTAACTACCTTGTTTTGCTTTGTGTTTTGTTGTTGTTGTTTGCTTTTCCCTCCAAATAATAAAAAGAAGGACATAAACATATTTAAACCTTTACTACCTTACTTCTAGCAGATGGTTTGGTTGCTGCCCTAAATTCACTGGTCAGTCATTCAATCATCATAAGGCAGAACCTGGTTTACTTCCCTCTTCTGCTTAAGAGGGTTAAAAATTGTATTTATCAAAAGATTGCCTAACCCATCTCACTGTTCTTTAGCTGAAGCAGGTAGCTTTGCATGTAAGAATGATTCACTGGGTAAAACGCTCCACTGTAGATTAACCAGGGTACCTCAGAAAGGATTTGTATTCCAAATACTTTACTATTTTGTACCAAGGAGCTTGTTACAGGATCTGTCTATGCTGTACCCAGAAAGTACATAAACAACTACAGCTCTACAGGTCATTCCAGTGAGAGATTAATGACAGATTAGTAAATCACATCTCCCACATTTCAAACTTTATTTATTTTTTCATAATTAGCTTTTAAACGTGGGTGATAGTGAAGACTCTTGAAGCTGTTCTTACGTGAATACAGACATAATAACCTTGAAAAAGTTCTTTACCATGACAATAAACAAAAGTATTTAGAATTATTTCAAATTCATTTTGCTCTGAAGTTGCTTTGCCTTTTGCAAAACTTTCATCCTAAGCATGCGGTGGAGATACTGATATGATGTGCTAGAAGAAAACAGTAGGGCAAAATGAATATTCACTCAATACATAATATACTTGCAAATATGATTATCTGATATGTATCCTTATTTATTGCAAAGGATTGGTTACACATTTAATATTCATTATGTCAATGACTGTATCAATCTGCTGACACCCTTCTATTTCCAAAAATAAACATATAATGTGATTAACCCACTCTAAGTACACTTCTGTGTCTTCCATAAATACTTGAGTTATGTTGCTATTTCCTTTTTGACACTTCTTTTCTTTGGATATTTATATCACATTTGAAAGGATACCATCTGCCCTTCAGTCTTCACGAGACTAGTAGCTAGAAGAAATCTTGCTATCTACAGATTTCCATATAAATACATATATAGAGAGAGAGAGAAAAGGTACTGTTTGATGCTGTTGAAATACAATTAAGACTTTCCAAACATGCTCAAAGGTGTTTCAAACCACTGAACCAGATAATAATTTTCAACCATTACCAAAGACATATTTACTAAAAATCTGAGATAAACTTAATTGCTACCAGAATTTAACAATGCAATATGCATTTTAAAGGTTTTGTGAAAATCTTTTGAAAAGCCACCTTAAAATTCCACACAATATTTGTGCACTTTCTTGGTAGAGCTAATTATAATGCTCTTACAGTTATATTCCCACACAAGCTATTTGCTGAGCCAGTTTTAAGGAGAGGGAACTTTTCTGCTACAGAATGCTAAAATTCAAATGGTGAGGCACTCCTTTGCTCAGAAAGTGGCTGACACAGCACAAATCAGCAATGCCCAGCTGTCTTCCGCAAAATGTCATTAAATGTGGCTGGCACTAAGAGAATCTCTATTTGAGAATGGCGACTAAACCTCACAACCACTATCTAACACTACCACAAAAAGCAAACCTTGACTATGAAAAATTCATTACTTGCTTAGCACATCATAAAATGGCAATTTCCCTTCCCCACTTCCCCATCTCCTTTCTCTCTCCCAGTTCAGTATGACTGGATTTTGTCTAGTTAGCATTAGTAATTTATACTGATGAGTGACACAATACTTTAAATGGCATAGATGGCAACATTTCTTTGAAAGCCTTTAAAATAAAATCAACCTTGAGAGTAAACATGCGGAGGTAATTAGGCAACTACGATTATGTGTTCAGATCCTATCCAGAGACTAACAATTAAAGATCTACCTCTTCCTCTGTTATACAGAATATGATTATAGGCGATGTGCTAAGATAATTTGCAAGGTAATAAAGTTGGACTAGTTGTGAGGAATTAAGATATATAATTCTTCTTTAATTACATATATTCTAGTTCTATATAAGACATAATGCAAGAAATATATATAATAGGTGAAGAAATTTATTTCAGGCTTTCAGTAGCAACAGTAAACTACTTTGCAAAATTAGAGTGGATAGGGATGTCACCAGAATCCAGATATACCCTTGCACTTCTCGGGATTCCTTTTGCTTGTTTTTATGTAATCGCAAAGTACACACCTCTTGCTACTTTCTGTTGACAGTCTTCAATTCTTTGTGAATATTCGAATAAGAAAAGATTATGCTTTTTACTCCTGCCCTCCTGGCAGCTTGTATCATGAAAACCAAAAATTTAATCAAGACTCAACAAGGTAAAAAAAAGGTCACTTACAAAACTTTTCATATTTTTTGCAGATGCTTTCAGAATCAATATGTGTTTTACTAATTAAGTAAATAACAATCAAAATTTGCAACTAGCTTGTTAATAGAAAGTAGCAATGGTCAATTACAATTTATTGGTAAATTTGTTTACGATTCTACTGCCAGCATGAAGCCCCTAATTATCAATACTCTAGGTTAAAGGCTCATTATTTTAGGAACTCTACAGCAGGGAGATGACTGGATTGATGAAGTGAATGAATCTGTGGTGTTTTGGCAGCTACAATTTGGTGACTTTCAAATGCTAATATTTTCCTTCTGTGACTTCATTTAGAAAGGAATGTAAAACTGACAAAATCTGGGTTAAAACTGTTATCTATGCATCTTTTATATTTCTATACATCATCTTCAAGATGTAAAATACATTGTCACAATGTTTCTCAACAGCTGTAAATATCTAGAGATTAATTTTGAAAAGCAAGAAAGAGAACACATCCAGATCTTTTATAAGGCATTCCTCTTGTCCTTCCCAGACACTACTCTTCCATCGGTCTTCTCACATACTTTGTAAGTATGCATACCAAAGAGAAGTTATAAAATCATCTTCCTATTGTGGGGTGCTGAAAATGTGCTGTCATTTTTTATCCTCTCATGCTGTGTTAGCATAAAACTATGTTTAATGGCTTTATAGACATTATGCTTGCTGCTTTTTGGATTTTTTTCCAATTGCAGACAGGTCTCAGCAGAGACTCCTTGCCACTCAACACTGCACTAGTGGGCAACTTAGGCTGTAAATTCATTTTGTCATGGCTTAGGAAGTGTAAGTCATAACTCAGTAGAAGGGCAATTTCCCAGATAAACTGTAATTGTAAGCAGATTTTGTTAGAAGCATAACCTAAAGAAGGTAAGAGGGAGCAGTGGCACTTCTAACAGCTGCCCAGTGAAAAGATTTTGCTTCCTTAATCATTACCTTAGGGGAGGTAATAGTTAGTCTACCAAAACTAAGTCACATCTAAAATAGAGCTTTAGATACTTAAACACTAGATTGTATTTATTCAGATAAGATGCATTAAAAATGTGTAGCCACTATGCTGTGTAATTTAAATTATTTTTAAGTCTGGCACTTAACTAGTACCAGGTGCCTCTTAAATGTTCCATTGGAAATTGGATATAGGTGGGTGTATTAACAAGAGTGAAAATTAATGACTGAGCTTGTTTCTAATTTCAGCCATCCTTGCTTGTTTTTACTTCATTAACTATTTTTAGTTGCAATAAAGCAAACTGTCAAGACAACTTAGGAAAAGCAGGACTACCTCAGTAATAATTTGATTCATCAGACACTCACAAAGTCTCTTGAAAAAATAACCTGCTTCATTTTAAAGATAGTATGAGGTGTGTGTATAGTAACACTGAAGTGAATCATCCTCTTGAGTAGTATTTGATATATGTTTTCTTCCTGCTTGAAACGTTTAGCATTATAGAAGGCATTGGGTGACACCACTCATCCCCCACTACGGAAAAGAACTTGCAACAGTGTGCAAAGTTTTGGCCTTGGAAAAAATGTTGAATTGTTGGGTTATGAAAGAGAATGAATGAAGTTAAGTAGCAAGGGATTTCTTCAGTCTCCTAGATAAGAAAACAGGGAAAAAGAAAATGAATCTTGGAAATAAAATAAATTTGGGATCAAGTACCTTTAAAGTGGGGTTTTACTGACAAAAATACCTATTTAAAACTGTTGTGCACACAGTTTCTAGTATAACAGGATCTGATCAGGTTTCTTATAGCTTTTTTTTTTTTTTTTTTTTTGGGGGGGGAAGGGGGGCAAAGTTTAATATAAGAACAAGCTATGTATTTCACTTTGCATTCCTAATCAGTACTTTAATCTATCCCATTGTTATGCTTCAAAATAAGAAACCTGTTTTCACATTTGGAACAACTATACATCATTGAAAGTAAGATCCCCATATTTCAATTTCTTTAAACTTCTGGTTGGCATTAGATCTATTGTCCTCTGTGGAACCAGTCAAAGACTTGTTCAGAAAAGGTTGTGGAAAGGAGAATGTTGTAGTGTATTGCCCATTTTTCACTATACTTTTTTGATACAGTTAAACTGCACGTAATAAGAAGTAACAGGCACTAGAAGTCTAAGGCTGTGGCAGTCAGTAACATGGGGTGTTTGGAACAAGTAGAATTGACTTTGATGCAAAGAAGAATTCAAATATTTAAAATAAACATCCATTCAAAAATATTTTTCAGTGCTTAGCTTCTTTTTCATTAAAACCTAAGCTTCCTACTTACACTATGGGAATCTTCTGGCAACTGAGTGTATCTGATTTTTGGATTAATTTGTGGATTTAATACCAACTAACTTTACACTGAGCTTATCCTCTACACATAAATCAAGTCCCTTGAAGTTAATTTCAAGGCTGATTATTTTTGGAACATTTTATGATATAAATTATTCAATACATAGATTTTTTTTTTATATACTTGTTTGCCAGAAAATAACACAGGCTGTGCCAACTCATTTTTCTAAAAACAATACCTGGGGAGCAAATACTAGAACACACTTGGCAATATTTCAGCCAACTGATAAGAACTACCCCACACTACAGTTTCACCCTTTTATTTATTTATTATTTTTTACTATCTTGATAGTCAAACTCCTTCCTATGCCAAGGTTTGGCATTACCGAAGTTCTTAAAACAGCATGTAAGTGGTAGAGAACTTCTTTTAAGTTTTGTCACAGCCTTACACATTTGGATTCTTTTATCTTGTTTGATTTCAAAGAAATCATTTCAGGGCCAAGGTTTGACGGTTCGTCACAAACCTAGGAAGACAACAATGACTTCAATGTAACCACATATTTTCCAGTTGCTATATATATATATAAATCTTTTATTACATGGCACAAAACATGTCCCACTCTGATAGCATTATTCAACTCTACTCAAACAGCTTTAAATATATGAACAAATAGAAAAAAGTTTAATTGTATTGTTCATGGTCACCATATAATAAAATAGGTCAAAATACCCATGCCTAGTAAAAGTGAAAACAGATTCTACCTTTACAAATGTAGTCACTTACACTATGCAATTTGTTATTCTGTAAACCACTTTGAAATACTAACTTAAGCCTGAAGACAGTAGCATAAACATTGAGTTTTTTCCATTATATTCTGTTCTGCATGTATCAGCCAGCAGATCTGTTAACAGTATTCATTTGTCATTTTTCAGGTGCAATGTTGTTCACCATGGTGGCAGAACATTTGTTGTATGTTGTGTCCTCAAAAGAATGTGCACTGACTAAATTAGGCTCACAGCTTCTTTATAAGCACTGCAGTCACCCTGTCAGAATATGCAACTGAAACAAGTTTGAATTAATACAAAGGAACTTTAAGAATAAAGATTTTTTGATTTATTTTTGTAAAGATGTATTTTAAATATAACTTCTTAAAATCACATTGCACTGAATGATATCTACATAAGTACCACAAAACATATTTACAACACGATTAAGCATGCATATAATGGTATCAGCCTGTGCCAACCTCATATATTATATTCAAATAGGGTTTTCTTTTATATATAAAATGTTAAAGACTTTGGCTATATTGGAAATGTTTTGTACTGAACACTAGTAAATACCCAGATAAAGTCTGTCCATGTAACACTCATTCAATCATCTTCTACATGTACTTAAGCAAGCAGAATCCCTAAACTGTAACCCTTGCTAATCAGAACTGTCTAGCCTCCTCTCTATAGTCCCTGGGCAGTAAAAAGCAGCTCCAAGGACAATTCATCCAAATTTAAGGAAAATGTCTAAAATAAAGGTGCAGTATCAGCATTTTACAAACAGGAAGCCAAGACCTAGGGAAAGTAACAATTAAAAGTTCTATTAAACTTGTTACTAGGTTTTCAATAGTCTAGACCACATTACTGTGGAGACTACTTTCAAAACACAACTTACATTATCACCTCTGCAGCTCTGAGAATTCAGCACTTTTGCATGCCAGGCCAAAGGAACCGAGCTGGGCATCAGCAAATGAGAAAAAGACCCACACTAAACATCTGAAAACTGTAACTTGTCTAGCATTCACAGGAGCTTAGGGGTGAGACAAGGGTAAAATTCAATCTTCCAGTCACAACTCAACTACTTCAAACATAAGGGTAATCTTCCTTTTTTCTCTTCCTGAAACCAACGCTTTTTTTTTCAGATCTTGTAAAACCTAAGGACAGTGTTTCATTCTAATACTCAACCCAAATTCATCTCTTTCAGTGACCCCTAACAGCTAAATCAGCGAAGGCAGGGGTCCTACAGAACATAAATAAATAAATAAAAATCACAGCATGAACTAATTAAAGGCTATAAATTCGCGCATAGTCACAAAAAGAATAAAGTGCTGCATGCAACCTTAATTTTGATATTTCCTACATTTTGAGAGCATGACATCATGATTTTTTGGTTCTCCTGTTATATATATATTTTTTTTTAAAACACGGTTGTATGAAAGCATGCAAGTGTGCAAAAATACTCTCCAAATTAAGACAAAGGAATAATGAAAAAAAATAAATTCCATAACCCATGAGATTGACATCTGCACAACTCAAGAACAGACAAGGAACTTCTACACTCCTCATAGACCTTCTCAACCACCCACTTCATGTCAGCATAAAATTCCATAGACTAAAGGAATTAAATTAAATTCCTTTTTTTTTGACCAAATCAAGAGATTTGCAATAAATTTTACATCATGATGTTTCAATTACGCATTTTAATGATTTTTAATTTTAAAAGACTATTTCCAATATTATATTCAATGTTTTAATACAATAGCGTCCAATTATATTTGCTTATTCACTATGTGGAAGCACAATATACCAAAACAAATGCTGCTGCTTTGCTAATAAGCAAAATTATCCAAGATTGCTTTCCAACACAAAAGGCGTACAAAAAATACTGTTTGCCAGGGCTGGTGTGTCATGGCTTTGTCATTCCAGGAAATATTTCCTGAGGGGTTTAGATGAGAATTCTACGCGTATACACTGACAATTTATTTCCACTGAAAAAATGCAATACAGTAAAAAGATGAAATAAAAGCAAACTAAACAGAAGTCTACAGGCAAGGCAGCTGATCTTGCAGCACTCAAATAATGACCTGACATGTACACTCTGCAGCTTTTTACAAAATAGATTGTACACAAAGATGAACAGATCGAAACCAAAGTAGCACGGTCATTGTAAATAGCATGATATATTTTTAAAGTCTTTGCTGCCTTGGTACTTTGCAAAATTTTGAAATTGGAAGAGATACTTCAAACAGTACTTTTTAAAAGGAAGGCAATAGAAAGGAATCCTGAATAGCCATATCCTATGACAATAGGACTCGACAATGAGGCCCTTATTGCACATAATGAACACATGGTCAGGCCACATTTACTCCTACCAAATATTACCACATCATAATAGTAAATAATTTGGTTTATTTATTTTTATTAAAATCAACTTAAATAAGATTCTATATTCCTTCTGAATATCATTACTTGAAAGTATCGGGAAATTTATGATTTATAGTGCTGTTTGGCAATACTGAAAACACACCATAGCCCTTTCACTGGGCGGATGGATAATGTTACAGAAATGGAGAGCTTATAGCTTCACTTCAGCTTTCGTGTGGCGTAACAAAATCTACAATGTTTTTGAGATGAGAGAGCTTGTCAGACCTTAGTAGTGAGCATCACCCATTCCATGAAAGTGACAGCGAGAATTACCAGCAGAGAAGCTGTTGCCCTCATGCCCTACAGCAAAGTCTCTCCTTGTCTGATATTTGACAGGCAGGGTAATATGGGAATATGCTATGTTGGTGGAAAAACTGACACAATTGCTAGAGTCCTGTGACTAGTGTGAGCAAAATGGAAGCAGCATGTCCAACACTTGTGGTAGATAGCAATTTAAAGCATATGTTTCTTACTGCTACGTTACATCTCTTATATTGCTGATACCTGCAAGTGTTTAGTAAAATATGAAAATAAAAACACATTATTCACTGTCATCAGTATGCAACTCCTCCTGAATATGTCAAATTTAAAATCATAATTAGAAATTAAAAAGCAACTAAACCATTACATGCTATGCACTATGATCTCCTCACTGAAATAGTGTAATTTACTTACCAATTGTTTTCAAGTGCCAACACTGCTACAGAAGATATTGTTGCAGAATTTTAAAATGTAAACTCTAGCAGTGATTTAAATTGGATCATAACAGATGAAAAATGTTGAAGGAATGAAAACTAAACAATGGTCTCCTTGGCAAAAGCTGGAAATTCAATCCTATTTTGCTGCTATAATCTGTACTAGAAACTTCACTGTGACATACCAAAAATTGGATTTAGTGAGTGACTGAGAGATTGAAATTGCTGGGAGCTCAGGCTTGCAATTCATCCATAGGTCAGGCAGAGTGCAGCAAACCAGGCAACCTTCTCTACAGTTTTCCTCTTCCTAGCTCTAAGTACACATTTGAGGGAGTAGGCCCTCTAGCGAGGGGCAGAAAAAGCCTTATCACGTCAGCTCCTGCTGTCTGTGAAAGGCTGTGCAAAATCGTGGATATAGAATACACAATTCTAAAGCCACACAGAAAATTGAATGTGAAAATGATTAAGAACATACACAGAGCCCTACAACTTTTACAACCATGTTCACATTAAGGAAGGTTTGCAAGGAGTGTAACTCAATGCTATGTTGTTTGAATTTGTTTGAATTTGTAACAGAGTAAAACAACAACAAATGCTACATAAAAAAGACTTTAAAACATACAGAGCAATATAGCTTTTCAGAGAAATTTCTCTGCTCAGTTTTGTGAAAAAGCTATGTGAACATGACTACACAAAACCACAAGGAGTCCCCACAAGACAATTTTTCAGTATCTTTCATATACATTTTCACTCAAATACAATTCAAACTGCCTGAATTTGAAAGTGCAAATGACTTTATTAAGTATACTCATTTAGAAGTCTCTGTGAATGAAAAAGAAAATCAGACACAATAACAAGCATTTTTTTTTAATTTGTAATAATCACTAACATAATACAAAATACATAATCATTCTAACAATAAACTTTGTTTACTCTTCAAAACACTGTGGTTTTCAACTTAAAACTAACACATACCCTGCACTAAATTAAGTCAATCATACTTAATTTACACAATGAAGTATTTTAAAATTTTTATCTGGTACATAGTGTGCTAATCTCCTGGAAAACACATTTAGAAATTACAAACCCTGCTTTTTCGAGCTTGTTTACTCAGAAGAAGCCAAGAAAATTGGAGACGGAAATTTTAACTGACATTATCAAGAACACCTTTTAGTTTAAGCAGGTGACAGAAATTCAATAACAATTTTAATTCACTCTTGGAATGTCCATTGCATGTAAGTGGTATTCAAGAAAGATTGCTTGATGTCCAAACTGTAGTGGACAGCTAATTTCCGATGTCTGTCTTCATATCTCCTTACAGAAGAATTTGATTAACCCCCCTGCCACGTGAAACTGAGTACCATATCTTCCCAGTCGGAAAGGGACACTATCAAGTCAAAAAAATTATATCACTGTATGGACTTTTTGTACCTACTGTTCTTTAGAGTAACATCCAAGTAGGCTAACACAGAACTTATAGCAGCACCTCTGCAGAGCTGTGTCCCTGTATATCCAAATAGTGATTCACTTCCTTCTTACTTAAAATATTCTGCCAAATACCGAGAAAGTAGCAGAACAACCTGTCAAATTCTAGAGAATTTTAGAATGCTCTCATGTAGGTTTTTTGTTTGTTAACTTTGATGTACAAGATGAATTTGTAAATCCAATTATAAAAATCAAGTGGAAAGTGTCTCTTCATAGGTTATGTTAATGACAGAAAAGAATGGCAGTACTAAGAAAACTGTGCAGAAAAGCAAAGAATCAAATCTTTATTTTTTTCATAAGCCAGAACTACAGAAGCATACTATTTCTGTCTATATTATGTGAGTTAATCTAGATCAGAAATTTTGTTCTGATTTTAAAATGTTATACTTGATCAAGGCATACTAATCAACAAAAAGTATTAAAAATTTTCACAATTTTTACCAGTGGGGAAAAGAAATACTGATTTATTCATTCAAATAATCTTCATTCTTTTTGAAAAAGATATATTTTCCACCTCTCCTTAGAGGTTTTGTTCTGTACTAATCCAGAAATACTGCCACTTGTCAATAACATTATCAATCTCGATATAGTATCCTTACGCCTTTCTCAGAGAACACTATAATGTGAAGAGAAAACATTTAACTCAGATAATAAAATTCTCTTTATTGATTATTTTCATTTTGCATACATTCTGTTTTTTAACCTGTTTTACAGAGAATCTGAAATCATTACTTTATGACCTTCTACTGTTTCTCAGTGCAGATCAATTTATAACATTTCAACACAAACTTCAGATGCTCATTAAGACTGCTAAACCAGCATACTCCAACTATTTCACAGGATGAATTAACTTACTTTGGAAGATGTAGAGTCACATTCCTGACAAATCCATCCATAGCCAGTCTGCTTGGGAGACTTTTTCAAGGGAGGGTCTAGACAGCCAAAATGGTAGCAGAGCCTGCATTCATCACACCTGCAAAAGAAAAAAAAATCTATGTATATATAAATTGTGTTTCTATTTCATTTAAAATTGAGTGTCTCTGCAACTCTCAGCACAAGATTTCTTGATCTATTATCATGATAGAGAAAGTACATTTTCTATAAGTGGTATTTTCAAACACCAACATTTCAAGTAGGTTCTGCCTAATTTGGAATATTCCAATGCAGACACTCACGCACCACTTTCATCATTATCTTATGTAAAAGACATTATTTAGGAGACTTGCAAATTAAAGAAAAAAATATATAACCAGCTCAATTTTTTAGATACATCGATGACATTTTTTCAGAAGTTCCTTGTATTTTTTAAACAGCAAGAACATTGACTTTTAATAGTTTTAAAAGATTTATTTAAAACATATTTTACTCATCCATTTTTTCAGAGCCAACTGTCACGTGCTCACATATTCAATAATACAAAGTATAATTTACAGCTATAAATTTGATAGTTTTACCTGTGACTATGCAGGTGATAAATAAAAGCACAAAACATTTTCTGATTCTCTTTGAACACACGGGAAAGGGATGCTTATTTAAAAGGATTTCACTGTGATCTTTCACTTAAAAGGGTCCTATGCATACAGAACAATTTTATGTTTTTATTAATAAAGTTTTCATTAGTGTTTTGTACTATGTATAGTCCACATATGAAACTCAAAACATTTATCATAACTATTCCTTGCTCACCCATTCTTAATGTACCAACATTGAAGAAATGCTACAGTATGAGTCCTTTAGGAAAGGATCTTTAAATTAAACAGTACAATAATATGCTCAAATGAAGAAAAACATTTTAAAAGCAAGTATTTTCATATATCTTAAAGAACTTTATTTGCATATTCTCCTATAAATCAAAAATCATAGAGTGGCTCAAATTGGAAGGGACCTCAAAGATCACCTAGTGCCAACCCCCCTGCCATAGGCGTGGCCACCCACTAGATCAGGTTGCCCAGGGCCTCATCTAACCTGGCCTTGAACACCTCCAGGGATGAGGCATGCACAGCTTCTCTGGGCAACCTGTTCCAGTGCCTCACCACCCTCTGAGTGAAGAATTTCCTAAAATCTAACCTAACCTAACCTAAATCTCCCCTCTTTTAGTTTAAAATCATTCCCCCTTGTCCCGTCAGTGTCTGAAATAATCTATATTCTATATTCTGTTGTATGAAAAATAAAGCTTTTTAAAAATTTACTTCACAATATTCTCTTCAAGAAATATCCCTAAACTCTGAACTAAACCAATACAAATGATCCAAAAAAAAAGAAATAAAGTAAAAATAAAAAAAAAAAATCCAAAGAATTCTCCTACAACTTTCTTTCTCTGCTTCCCTTAATGCTCATTTTCTCCACTACAAAGCATGCAAACATCACCAGAACACACAGGGTACCACAGAAGGAGGAAGCAAATAACAGAACATCTTACTGTACTGACAGAAGAAAATATTCAGGTGGCTTTTCTCCAGGAATGAGTCCCCAAATAAAAAGCAAGCATTTTAAGATTATGATCACTTAACCTAATTAAACACTTTTGTCCTTGCTATCAAGACTATGCTTGCTAGGGAAGCTGCCTGTTTTTAAAGGTATGTGTAAAACATGAGCAGTGGTAAGGGCACACACACGTTGACAGAGTGCAAGATTGGGCTGATATTGTGGAATTTTCCTATTAAAAAAAAAAAGACTACAATGTAAACTACTGTAGTTTACTAATGTAAACTACATTACAAACTATATATTTAGGTTTATTTAGTAATAACTCAGTCTAAGTCCAGGACAAAGAACACACTGAAAAGTGAAAAAAAGAAATAATTCTGTTTAGTTTTTAAAGATGCAAGAGTTCTGTTGTAGAAATATATTACTTAGAAATATAAGCAGTTTTATTTCTTGTGAAAGGCATATTAAAGTAACAAAAAGGTTGAGAGTGGGAGATGAGATAGGTTACACTCCTACATTTCAACAGTGTATGTGACCTTCAGCAAAAGATGAAACCTCCTTTGAGCCTCAATGTTCTCATCTGCAAAGAAATATATTTTTCCTAACCTATCTCTGTATCTAGAATCTTGTTCATGTAAGCGCTTGCATTTCAGCAGTGCTTACCAGAGCTCTGAAGTCTCCCTTCTTGTAAACTGGGACCCTCTAAGTAACACAAAATAAAGGATCACACTGTTTGTGATTGATTTGTTGCATTTCAGAACTTAATCCTAAAAATCTACATCTGACTTCTAACAGCATTAATTCAGGTTGCATTTTTTTCTGAAGCAACTGCCTATATGTAGAAGCGTTTATATGTTATGTTCAACAGAAACTGTTTCCCCTTTCTTCCACTTTGCCATCTCTTACATCTTTTTCATTTTATATCTACAATGTAGTATTTCCTGAATTCATCTTCAGCCACATTTCAGAAGTATGCTGAGGAAGTCACTAAAAGCTGAGCTGAAATAAACAGAACACTGTGAAAATAAATACAGAATCCTCATTCTAAAGCTGACTGTTTTTAATATACATTGTTATTTTTATTATTTCAAAGCTGGTTAGTTTGGCAGAATCAAAATTGCATTTTCTTAGAATGAGTTAACATGTCTGAAAGTTTTCAGACACTAACAGCTTCTATCTGCATCTGAGAAAATAAAAATTACAAAAGCATATTCTTATGTATCAACATTTAAAAAGCTGCATGATTAATAATGAGGTTAAACCAAATATTTTTAAACAGTTCTTCATATTGTTTTATAATGGAATACAGACTTTGTATTGTAGAACACAACCCCACAGAATGTGAAGTTCCCAGCATGACACTGGGAAATTGGGATTAATACAGACTGTACCTTGGTTAAAGGCAATGCACTAGCTGTCTGGCAATTCTGTTGTCTGCTGACACTGAATTAGTGCAAAAAGTAAAGCTCACACACATCTTTGTACAGAAAACAGAACGGGTATTGATAATTCCTAACTCCAAAAGAAAACCTTACACCTAGGTTAAAATGGTAGTGGTAAAGTGAGAAGAAAATACATACTAGTACCTGTGTTCTTTTGTCTAGAAATATAAAATGACACAAAATCCACTGTCAGACTCAGAAAGTAAGAAACAGACACAAAATAAGGAGTATTTTCAAACTAAATTAGAGAATGAAATTGTTGGGTCACAAAAGGTGTCACGCTGACAGCCTCCCAGTCCTTCAGTAAATGCCCTCACAGAGCAATCACAACGTGGACACTTACAGAGCAAAGGAGCTACACTACGTTGTTGGTTACAAATACCATCCACTTCCATCTTAAGGATGGTTTAATAGTACAAGTTAAGCTACTGGGCAAGGGAAAAAAAAAAAAAAAGAGAGAGAACACAAAACAAAGAAACCCTTCTGCTTCTTCCATTTTAAGTCAGTTAAGTCAGTTAAAATTGTTACCCTTGCAGATTCAAGGTCGTATTTTCAAAACTGTTCTAAAACTAGCAAATGTTTTAACTTACTATTATTTGTGGATAACCTTTTTAATGTTTAAGTACATGATCTGTAACTGTAATTAAGTGCACAGCCATCTTCAGTGGTCTGGCTAGCAGTTGTACCTAAAACTTTGTGAAAACCAGAGGTCCACACAAAGATAAGCTAAACTAACATCCTAAATTACTTTTAAGGGACAGGTCATTGCTTACTATCAATGTTTTAACAAGCTTGAAATCACTTTATGCATCAAAATTAGAAATTGCTGTGTTCCTCATCCCAGCAATTAATGAAGATAGATATATGACCACTACATACTGAGAAAATTGGGTGTGAAGAAGAAAGGTGAATTCTGAAGCACTAGGTTAATAAATTGAATAATAATAAAATATTTTTCACTTAAAAGGATACAGAATGCAAGTCATCTACATCTTCACATCAAGAAAGCTTGATTAGGCATTTCCATACCTGAAATATGTCTGCTTTGTTATTTAATAAAGCGATCTCCATCTGCTCATGCCCTTGGATTTTTTATTATTATTTTTTAGCAGTACATCTGGCTGTGCTCAAGCCCTACATAACTCTGCATTTTCCTGTTCATAATTAACTAATTATCCTCTAATCAATAGTGTAGATACTGATTTTACAATGTAAATGAGATAAATGAGATAATGGCTGGGGTCAATCTCATTTTATTTACGAAGCCCAGCACACACATCCAATTTCATTATATTGCATCTACCTGCATAGGAGGGAGGCTTATCAGTTGGTCTGCAGAAGTCTCCATGTGAGCACTGTGCTTTTACAGATGAACAGTGAATGCAAAACCTGCCCATCACTGGCACATTTCTAAGTCACTGGTTAATACCATATAAAACCACAAACAGCTGACTCAGCCAAAGTGAAGGAACCTATTTTGCATTCACAAAACAGCACTGCTCATCTATAGCCGCAAAAAGTAATTACATACATGTCCCTGAAACACAACATTAATAGGCTAATCTTTAAACACAACTAATCTTTAAATACAACTTTACAAACATGCTTCAGAGACCACAGAAAATCTCTCACTTATGTACACATCATTGCACAGCGTCTGCAGTGTCATGCCAAAAGGTACCACGCTGAACGGAATACAAAACTGCACAGTATATGTACTACTCCCTATTCATCACAACAGCTTAGAAAGATTTCATGGAAAAAGGACATAAAACTTTGATACACTACCAACAAACCATCATTAACACTAAAATTCAAAAAAAATGTCACAGATTAGCCTTTCTCTGGCAAACTTAGAAATAATTAGATCAGAATTAGAAGTAATCTAATCCAGAATTTTAAACTCTTGGAACTACAGTGGGGCAGGTGCATATGAAGTCTCCCATTAGTTGGGGGATGCAACATGATGGCTAACCCAGCATCTCTGTGGATTTGACGTAACTATTGCTACTCATCTTTCCTTGTTGGCTTGTGCTGGACCCCATTTCTGACTGCAGGCTCTTAACACCTGAGGAGCAGATGCTCCTTCTCAGACAGTGGTCTTTTTTCCCCTCTAATCCCTCAGTGCCCATGTGCTGAGCCACTGGAACTGCAAACAGCTGGAGACACAAACAAGGAGTTCATTTCAGATTGCAGCATGTTCGTGTGTTCAGATAAACACCTTAACAACAGCTATGACAGTTTAAGGCACTGTTATCGTGTTGCTTTCTTGTTACTGGTTTTATGACCAGCCTGGTGAAAAGGAGCTCCCTTCCAACCTAAACCACTCCGTGACTGCAAGCATGTAAGCATCCCCCCCAGAAAACAAAGTAAGCTGACAGAGCTCAAGTGAATTCAAACCACAGAGCCCAAGATGAGTGACTCTGAGCTGAAGCAGGTGAACAGTGCTTCTGTGACACCTGACGTGTAACTGGACCACAGAAGTGACAAATTCTGGGTGATAGGAATGAGTACTAAGGGGTAGGCTTTAACAGCAACTCCTACATGTGATATCAAAGAAGTCACTTTCCTGTGAGCCCTGATTTAAGGAAGAAAATTAATCAAAGAGGTAATGGTGATAGAACTGTACAAGTGTATATTTACTGCAGCTGCTTATGCTGTCTGAAAAGTACATTTCTTCTACTTACTGAGGGAAAGACCCCAAAACAATAAAACGTTTTCATTATGGAATATATGGAAAGCGTTCTTCTTTTTAGCTTTCTCTTTTGACATCTCTTGAAACTCTGTGAAGCTATTTCAAGTCTTCATACCTTACCCTGCCATTCTACCCCCAAACTCTTCAACTCAGCCTCATGGATTCCAGCAGAAATTGCTTGCATTTTGCTGTGATGTGTCATAGACCAAGCACTCAATAAAAGTGACGTTGTGCTTTATTTACACTCTTATTGCAGAGTTGCTAAGGGTCTTTGCAACTCTTGTCTTCAGACTGATCAGGCAGAATACTGTCAGGATTAGCAAAAGAGAAAAACGAGAAAAAAAAATCCCTTCTCTATAAGTAGCATAAAAGCTAAGAATAGATGGTCAAGTCTTCTTGCTATTTCTGGCCTACAAAAGAGTTTTAAGAAATAATTAGGACCAGGGTAATTTAAAACAGTCCTCTCACATAGACCAATAAAGCTTTATATGATTTTGGCATCTGGCATGTGACATATTCCAGTACTGAAATTCTTCCGTGAATGCACATGTATTCAATGCTGAATATAAAGCGGGATATAGCCCAATGATATGGCCTCTTCAGACACAGGAGCCCCAAAGATACTCAAAATTCAGCTGGATATAACTCTATGGATTGACCTTTGCAGTCAGTTCTGCTTTGAGTGGGCAGTCAGCACAGATGCCCTCCAACCTAACTTTTTCTGGGATTACAGTATTTTCATAATTATGATTTAAATTAAGCTAAATGCTCTTTCTAGGAAGGATAATGGTTATGGTATTACGCAAAGTAATTAAAAGCCACATTCAAATTTCTATTAGGATAGGTACAATGCAAGCATACAAAAGGAAGTCCCTGACTTCCACGGATGATGATGGCAGATGAGAAAACAAACTACTATTCTCTTCAGTTACACCTGGATGCGCGAGGGCTTGGCTACTGCAGGCAGGTAAGAGAATATACCAGAAGTAAGATGTTTATTTTTTTTATTTATTTATTTTTATCTCCTACTACTGATGAAGACAGTATTTGGACAAGGTGCCTCACAGAGCAGGACAAATTTTCAGATCCTCTCTCTACTAATAGTATAAATATAGGATAAAGTACCTAGATGGCTTTGGATGTGAGAAACTGCATACTAATCTCTAATTACTCAAATTTCTGTCCCAATTCAAGGGGATTAATAAAATGACCATTTCTTCTCTTTAATGTACAATAACCTTGTGGAAAAACCTGCATACACTTAAAGGATCTGTGCTATACTTTTCACCATCTGCTACGTGAAGTGAGGTTTTAAGCAAATCCTGTATTTAGCACTAGTTACAATACATAAAAACGTGAATTATTATGTCTCTGACATTTAGGAAAAAGTTCTACTTTAAAGGAAAAAGCAAAACAAAACATCCTGCCTATAAATTCAGAAGGAAAAAAATACTTTATATTGCTTCTACCGCCCCCTAATACTTATCTTTATGAAACTAAACATGAAATACTTCATTTTAACAGAACTAACAAAGTGTGTCAATTATTTATACCGCAAACGAGTGAAAGAAAATAAGAAAATTATCTGGCAGACATCTGTGTAGCTAAGTTTATTGTGCTAAACCCAAAACTGCCATTTCTCCTACTTGCTTTTAATTTATGTTATGTTTTTTTAAAACATACCAAGTGAAACAAAAAATCCCAAATCCATAAATTTAACACTGTTTATGGGTAAGGAGAGATTCTGAAATTGCTATCTTTATGAGACACTTCTATGTAATCTAGATTTTTTCTGAATGATCAGCAATTGATCTGTTTCATGAAACTTAGTTGGCATGTATGCAATGATTTGAATGATATGAATGCTATAAAGAAACTGTATTTGCTATACCTTTAAGTGCACAGCTTCCTTTCAGTATGAAGTGTTCACTTTTTTTTTCCTCCCTCATAGTATATCAATACCAGAAAACAAGTGGCTTTGTTAATTTTGCAAAATTCATTAAGGGCCCATATAGGAGGGGAATACACTGACGTAAACACTACATGAAATGTGTTTATTTTTGTTAATATTATACAGCTCCTGTATAGAACTTACATTTACAGTATTTTTTAAGTTCAAATTAAGTATTTCTTTGAAGACAATGCTTCCAATACACATAGGTAATGCTATGCAAATTACAGCCCCCCAAAAGTGCAAAATATTTTTCTTCTTGGGAAGAGCAAGAAATTCTGAAAGGACCGGGATGACCTCCACTAACAAACTGGAAAACGCAAAATTCAAGAAAGCTATTACCAAATACTGCATTAGATTTTCTGAAGTACACTCAAGTCATAATACATGATTGCGTCTATCGTGCCGTTTTCAGGTGTTCAGACTAATACACTTAGCTATACTGAGTGGTGTATTGTTTGTGAACTACTACACAAGTCCCATTACAGATTTGAAGATTGCCATCAAACTTCTTTCAAAAGGTGAAATATTGAATGCTAACATCTGGCTTTCCAGAAAAAGAGGCAAATGAAATAATGAATCATTTGAAAGTAAGAGAAAGGCTAAAAATTAACTTAGTACCTAATGTCAAAAGAAAGTGCCAAGAAAAGAAGAAAATCCTACGAAGACACTCTACTGGGAGGCAAACGTACAAAATACAGAAGGAAATCCCCTTGGAGTATCAAGCATGCCCAAGGGAGTATCAATAATACTCAAACCAATTTTTAATACACATTAGTCTGTCCTTAAGAGCCTCCAATAGCAAAGATTCCTCAACTTCCTTAGCTTCTCTAGTGCAAATATTGTTAGAAAAAAGCTTTCTATTGCCTAGCCTAAATCATCTTGCTACAATTTAAGACTTATTTCTGGTCTGACCAGAGTTGAAGAACATTTTTCTCCCCCTCTTTGCAACAGCTTCTGTCTTTGTCATATTTCTATGAACTTAAGACTGTTTGAAAAAAGGGATTCCCCAGTCTTCTCTAAATTAAAGAAATCTAACCATTTTAAGCTTTCTTCTTCATTTAGTTCTCCTGTAGTCTTCTCATCATTCATTCTGTTTTCTTTGGACTTTCTGTACGTGCCTTTTGCCAAAGTAGACAGCTGAGGCTTTTCCAATGCTAAGATAGCAGTCTTCTGAATAATCAGGAGTACTTTCATGTGTTAAATGTGTTAAAAACACCTCTTTGCACGATTCAGGTATAACCAGATTGATTCATAATCAGTTTGTGACCCAGAATTCCCCATACCTTCTTTTTTGGAGGCCCATCTCATAACTAGTCACCCTTCATAGCGTAATTATGCACTATACAGTGATTTGTCCTCTCCTTTACTCCACTATGTAATTTTCTAGATGCTTTCTTAAAGTTTCATTTTCAATTCTAGCCCTGTAGTGCCTTACATCATACTGGCATCACTAGCAAAAGTAATTAAGCTCCATTCCAATACCTAAATGCGAAGCAAAGCAAATTAAAAATATAACACTAAATTCAGGACAGGCCTGAGTGGAACCCAGTGAGCAGAATATTGTTCCAATTTGACGGTGAATCCACAGTAACTACTGTGCTTTTCTGATAAGCTAGGTATTTTGTTGCAGCTTAATTAACAGAATATTTCCCTAACTTACACAGGAGAAGATCACATAAAAAGTATTTTTAAAATCTTATGAAAGCCAAGCTATACTGCATTTATCATTCTCTCCTACCCACAGTACCTATATTTAGTTTAATAACTGACCATAAGTCACACTACATACTTTTTTTTTTCCCCAAAAAAACCAGCATGACATACAAGTAATCACCTTTCCCCCCCCCCGTTTTTTAGCACATTGTTGGGATGTAACTTTCCACTGTACTTCAGAATTCTGGACAAGCAGTCACTAAACTTTGCCTTTTTTCTTCCTGAAAAGTATTCAAACATTCTCAGAGATGAATGAACCTCTACTTCCTAGTGAAAATATCTTTACTCAAAAGGTGTCGTTGTGTATCTTGCCAATACAGAACGGTAAGCATTTATTAGACAAAAGTCTTACTCTGATATCATCCCTCCCCCTTTTAAAACAAAACGACGTGTTAGACATCAGGTTAATTTTATTTAATATAATATCCAAACATGAAATGCCCTAGTAAGATAAGACTTATAGGTAAGTATACACAAGTTTGTATATTTCTCCTATTACTTATTACAGCATTTAATTTCTTTCTTAAGTTTAAAAAATATTTTCAGATGGAAATGTGCCTTGATAGATGACAAAAACCACCATATCTCAAGAGATTCAAAGATTATATGTCATAAGTTACAAGTGTGATTGCATTTGAACAGAATTGTTCCCAGCAAGTTCAAGATGAAAACGATGAAGCTGCCAATACACTGCTACTGTAGATTTTAGAACGGGATCAGTAACATTTGTAGATGAAAAGACTATGTCTGCATCTACCAGGATATATATAGACGAAGACGAAGATCTCAGCTGTCACTCTGCGTGATCAGTTCTTCATTCCTTCCCCAACTTACACAACAATTTCATATTTGGCTTTTGAGGAAGTAAGCTCGTCCTGAACACTGCCAGGGAAGTAAGCCAAACAAAACAAATGTTCCAGAAAACAACATAGGTAAAATTCTATTCAGACTCAAGTGTCTGAAGTCAGAAACAATTAGTTCATACTAATAAGCACAAAATCAATTTTTCCGTGGCAAATCTATTTCTTAAGAATCGTAAGTCTCAAGTGTTTTACAGGTCTTGTTATCACTGAACATTTTTTTTTTTTTTAGGAAACAATCCTTTTTACAGTAGGGTCTATGTACAATATGATGTTCTATATAGAAATGTTCTTTTCAAACTATATAAGTAAAGCGCCAGGCTGATGGCAAACCACTGCTTATTTCATTCAGTATCACCATAGAGGAACACACAATATTTACGTCCCACAGGCTTCTGTCAGTCTTCAGTGAATCCAAGCATTGTATAACATCATTTACCAAGAGGAAGCACAGGGGAAAAAGACATTACTTAATAGGACAATTCTGACAAGACATTTATCCGGGATCTTTCAACAATGCACATATGAAATGTTCCTGATTACTGGAGGAAAAAAAAAAAAAAAGCAGGCAAATTAAGTACCTTGTCAGTCCAAATAACAAACCAATCAATTACATTCTATCCAAGCCTGACAAGCAAACTCAACTTTTGTCATAATAAGCTTATAGTAGAGACAAGATAGCTGTTCTCCTTTACTTAGGTACTCTATTGACTGCTTTATCCACATTTAAAAATCTTTTTTTATAAAAGAGGTTTCCAGGATTGCCTCCGAGGATGAGTTGTGGCAGAGTTGTGTCTCATGAAGGGTATCTACACAGTAAAGTGATAAGAAAAAAATATTAACATTGAAAGATCATAGCAGCTCTGCTCTGTCTTATGAAACATTTTAACATCACAGTAGTTTCAAGCAATGCTTATGCTCAGATCCAAATAGTAAAAAGACTTTCATATCAAACCTCCATCTGTAAGTGTCAGAACATTAAACTGAGTTACATATAACATCCTTTTAACTTTTGCCCAGTACAGCTCAAGGAACAAAGGCAATCCACCACAACACAGATAGAAGAGAGATTTTTTTTTTTTTTTTTTACATTATAATAGCAACAACTCAATGGAAACAGTTTTCATTGTGCAAGCTAGCATTTTTTCATATTTGAAACCCACAGAAAAGTAGGTTTGGGAATGACTATGTGACAAGCACAAACAGCACCGGTGCTGTGCTGACTGAAAAAAAAAACGTTTCTTAGATAGAAAAGCATTTGAAAGAAAATAAGACTAAAGATTTATGAACTTTCTTTCAAAATTCAACTTACTAAGTCAGTACACAGGACACTTTTATCATTTCTGAAACAATGTTTTTGAGGCAATCATTCAAAAATCTCCAAAACCTTGTTTTCCTCCTCGTACTTCTTGCCTCATGACATATGTATTTTCAAGGATGCTATTTTTATTCTTTTTTAAATAAGTACAATTCTAAAGGGACACTTTACATTTATACTCTTTAAAACTACTTGCAATACAATAAATTAATATAACTGATAAGGTGAGACTTTCACTAGAAAAAAAGTCCATGTTGTCTTTGAGCTGTGCTGGCATATCAAATACACATCAGTTTTCAAAGACAGATCTATATAAAGTCTCCAACACATTTTTCACTTTGTTTTCTACTTTGAAATGTATTAAAGTAGAATTGTAAATAAAAGTAGTTCTAAAGTAGTTATACTTTTATAAAATATTATAAAGTATAAAATAAAAAACTGCTGACCTGAAGAACAGCAGTTATAGAATTGCCACATATTCCAAAAAAAGTTCTTTGTAAAATACATTTAATTTTGAGTGCAAGGATTTTGAGTGTAAATATTAAAGGGATAGTAAAGAACTAGTATATGTAAATCCATTTCAATTCTCACTTCATTCCTTACTTGGGACATGAACAGATTTTTAAATCTGGTGCTACAGCAGGTACACTGCTATATACATTCCAATTTTGAACATTTTAAGAAAACTGAAAAGCTGAGTGTTAAACAGAAATACTTTTAACAGTCATCTTATTATAAACCCCTTCACTTAGATAGTGCAAGCACCTTTGTTCTGAAACACCTCGGTGTAAATGAGGTTGACAGGGGTGCACATACAAGGGCAGAAAAATGAAGGGTAGCATCAGTACACAATTTGAGATAAACTCAACGCCTTTGTGCCTTAGGAAGCCCGCACCCACACTAGTGACTCCTACAATGTTTCTTTTTATTAACAGCAACATGCTGATGTATTTTGAAAGATATTATTTATTTATTATTATATTAAAAGTAATTTACTTTTTAACTGTTTGGATATTGTTATCATTTCTACCGTTTTTTAAAATTTGACTTGATATTTATTTTACATGTTTTAGGGTTATCTTCTTTAAGGTAAAACTACCAACTTCATTTACACAACTTTCCAGCTAGCAACAGATTGGTAAAAGACAAAAGAATATAAATGGATAAATACAATAGCTTTGCTTAGCTTATAACCCACAGGCTAGCTGATAAATTGACTGCTGATTTGGAAAACTACTTACTAAAACCTTTTCCTGGGAATTCTCATACTGTGACTTCTTTTCTCCTGTTCTGTTCTCATATGTTGCTTTCTTCTTGCCCCTACGTTCCACTTCCCAACCCCCTCTGATGCAAAGAACTGGGCCCATTCCTACACATGCTTAACAACTTCCTGGCACTTACTCAATTATGATCAAATGCATTACAAAGGCTTTGAATCACAGAATGGCTCGGGTTGGAAGGGACCTTAAAAATCATCTAACTCCAACCCCCCTGCCATAGACAGGGATGCCACCCACTAGATCAGGTTGGCCAAGGTCCCATCTTGAACACCTCCAGGGATGGGTTGTCCCATGTTGAAGTGAATTGAGACCCTTATACGTTCTCATTTCTACTAATAGCAGTACCCAAATCTGCTTGCAGTATCTGAACTTGCATTTTCACACTTAGTTGAGAAAAGGATTTATGAACACAAAAATCTGAAGTCTAACAGTGAGAAAAACTGAACAGCTTTCCTATCTTCCTCACCAGCAGATGCAACAAATATCATATAGAAAGAAGCACCCCAGGTAACAGGAATAGCTGTTTTCAAGACAGAGGTTCTCAATTCCATTATTTTGTCCTTTAGAAGAGTTGTTTTCTACCAACTCTCCTTCACCCCAGAACAAAAAGAAGTACGAAAGCACCAGCCTTCAAGTTCTAGTACAAAGGGAGAGAAAAACACGGGCCCCTCTCATTCTCCCCATAAACTACATGTGGCCATAATCTGCTCCCTTTTCCTTCGTTAAGCAAATATTATGTAGTAGAGGGTTCTATGTGCAGATTTCCTTTTTATAGGAATTTACAGCACAAGAAACACTACAAATTATTTCATTACTTTCTAATGGATTTTACACAGAGAGATTTTGGCAAAGTTATCGAAAAGTGTAAATTGCAACCAAATGTCCAAATCTTATGCTTATGTTAGTAGTTTTGAGAATCCTTGTTCGTTGTTTTTTGTTTGTTCGTTTTTGTCATTTTCATACTTCCTTTCATCAGTTTATATGTCTATTCAGAGAACAATGTTTTTCACTGTTAACTGGGCACAAGTAGAACATGTTTTCAACCACTATGCAGGTTCAGTTTATCTTCAAAGGTCTGAAGGTAGGAAACTTTCAGCATAGCATATGAATTCTGAACCATTAGGACATTCCCACCTTGAAATTCTAGCAAGCTTAAAGAGGTATTAAAGGGTGCTGACAAAGATCAATTTTAGAAGGCAAAGAACTGTATCTGCAGTTAGCACCAGACCACCTGAAGGTGACACAAGTAATAAGCATTAAAAAATTTGATCTGCTCAAGGTACACCTCTTGATCCCAAGAATTAATGTGTGGGATACACAACTCTATTAAGAGAATGAGAGTTACAGAGTTCTTTACTGGGGGCAGGGGAAAAAGGGAGAGGATAAGGACCCCCAATATAATAATGTGCTATGTGTCTTCTAGACAATGGTAATTGCTTAGATTCTTTTCAGAACTGATCAAGTTATAAATATTAATGAATGCTTCCTGAATGGTTACTTACGTCTATTTGTTAATATACACACTCACTAGCCTGCCAAAAAGTTATCTGCAGTACAAACCACCACATCATCTATAATAGGAAAACTTTGCTTCATTCAAGTAACCTACACACCGGAGCATAAATAGTGACATTTAGAGGTGGTCACTGTATAAACATGTTTACTGAGGTAAACAAGAGTAGCATTAGTCACTATGTCCAATTTAAAACAAGTGAAGCACATATTTTCAATCTATTTCAAAGCACAGAAGAAACCATATATCCTATACAAAAGATTAAGTATCAGTATCACATACATGAAATGATTTCATTCAGTAATAAAAGTGTCATTTTCCTTCGTTCTGCAATGTCTTTGTGAATACAAGCTTCTGAGAACCCATGGAAAAAATTTCAGTCAATACACTCAATGCCCTACATGAAACCTGGCTTTCTCTTGTAAGAGACTGCATTTACAGACCTTGTCACAACAAGGTCCTTGATGTTATCGAAGCAATTTCAAGATACTTTAATCACCGGCAAAACTCAGTAACCTGACAAGAGAAACTCGGGCCAAGAAGATTTCAGTAACTTGAAAGGAAGGTTATTGACTGATGTAATTTCATTTGGATGTGACTGAATCCAATTGATCTGCTTTTTGCAATGCATATCTTCCCTCTGCAGCTGGTGCTATCTGATTCAGCGTGGAAGTGCGAGTGACTATCCCTTTCCACTTCAAGCAAAACTCTTCCTCCTGCTATTATTTAGAAAGAGCACACAAGGAAAGCATTTTCAAGTTTAATCTCTGTACTCACTGTAAGGAAAAATATTCACCTGAATGCTAGGCCATGAATTTAATTGAGTCTTGTGACTGCTAGCATATTCATTAATTGGTTAGAAAAAGAGGTTGTAAAACAAACATTTTTTATTATTTACCAAAATACTGAGTTAGGGCTTGTAAAACATGAGGTCGTATCACAGTACAAAATTTATTCTCAATCCCACTGCACTATATCATGTAATCTACGTTGTAACAGATTGTACATATTTTCAGATGAGTACTTTTGTATGCAATGAGAAAAATAATTTATAAACACAGATATGTTGCACTTATGAAATCAAATCTTCCAACGTAAGTTTGGTTTACAACAGTTCTAACAGAAAATATGTATTAGTAGAAACTTCACAAGTGATATTAAGTTTAAGTAGCATAAACCTTAGGTAGAAAAAAATATGGTATAGATGGAAGTTAACAAAGCCTTTAGGAGAAATGGGTGGGCCACCATAAATCCTGTCTCTGTAGCCTGGTGTGCTGCTGAACACCAGATACATTACATTTAATGTAATGGTAACATTTTGTCAGAATTAAGGTGAATACAGATTGAGACTGACACGCACCTCAAACTCAGAGTGGTTTGCATGTATTCTCTAATGAAGATATATTCTCCAAAATTCAGTGCAGTTCTTTTTTCTTTTTTTTTGAGGTAATTTTAACATGTTCACTTTCTTATGCATTGTAAAAATTTAATAAAGCTGGTAAGGTTTAGATGACAGAACACTTACTTTAAAACTATATCCAAATATACATCTTAAAATATTCTCAAAGAACCTGTGACTAAACTCCTTACATACACTGGTTACTGTTTTCTGCTTATTTCCAAACATGCATTGAGTGAGATAACATCTCCACTGCAGTTTCCATAGTAATCATATATTTACAAGCTTGCATCATAATTCAATTCTTCAATGTTACATTACAGCATCAAACTGTTTTCTTCCAACACTACAACTTCTATCAAATCAGGATTTAACTTCACACATTTTGTCTCTCATTCAAGAAGTGATCTTTTTCAGAATAACTTGAGTAACTGAATATTGCTGAATAACATACTTGTTATATGATAATGAAACTGTATCTGAACCAGGATGTGGCAATAGATGTTGCCAGCAATATGCAACTGGCAGGCCAACTTCTTAAAACAGTACAAACCAACATTTCATGAAAGGTGTCTCACTTTAATGAATGACTAAAAACAGAAATACAAATTCTAAATGTTAGTCATAAACGCTGCTTTCTGTTTTAACATAAAACAGAATTTTATATTTAAGGATATACTAAAGTGCCTTTCAATCTCCGTTTAAATGACTAATAGTAGTCTTCCTTATAATACTGTGATACACAGGACAAATTTATCAATGAACAGGTGTATAAATAACCCAAAAGTAACCGTGTGATAAAGTCAGTGAGATGCAACTAAAATTCTCCTGAAACAGCACCTTCTCCAAAGCAATGCGTTTACCAAATGCTCCATTTTCACAGTTCACATGCTGTCTTGGTTTTGAAAGTGAACAGATGGGGAGTCTTATTAAATGCCCATATACCCTGACAGCAAAGTTACATAGTATGTTTAATTATTTCACCTAACAAGATGGATTTAACATGCAAAAATGTCAAGCCAACAAAAGAAAAGGCAAAGGCAATGTAAGCACAGACATTCAAAAAGTTATTTCAACTACAGAAGTACACACCAATTTGGTTTAAGGACAGAATGTTTCAATTTTGACTGTGTGAAAATTAGTCTTTCATAACAAAACGTTTTGCTTCTTAAATAATTGAAATGCTTTTTTGCAAAAGCTTTAATATAAAGCCATCTATAGTGGCAGGAACATTCAGTCTGCTGTGACACAGCACGCTCCCAACACATATTCCCAGAGAACCCACAACACAACCCTCAGCATCAACCACTTCATCTGCATGATCCCAAAGCACGCTAAAAGCCTTTGGATTCTGTTCATGATAATAATTAAAGGTCACCTTCCACTCAAAATTACGTCTTGCATAAACAATGTGCAATTAAGACTTAATCTATCAGTAAACTAAGTTAAAAGTATAGCCTCAAGAAAAAGTTTACATTTTATATATTACACAATTTATTTTTCTTATGAGTACTGCCACTCGCAGTTTCTGTTACTATGAGAACTGTGTACTTTCAGTACTATATAAATATACTAATATACTATTAATCTTTCTGATCAAAACATTTATTAGAAATAAAAAACATCTTTCAAATATAAAGCTGGCTTTTGCTTATTATTGTTACTGTCAAGATACACTGTGAGAAATACTTTAATTAGGAGAGTTATAATACAATGAATTAGATTATTAGATTCACAGCTATTAAAAAGGAAAAAATGAATAGTCTTTTACAATCAAAAAATGGACCAAAAGACAAAAGGTGGAAAGTATCCAGCTTCCAGTTCAGTATATTAAATAACATCTAAATAACTTCTCTGTTTGTTTTTATGGAAAAGTAGACAAAGTCATTTTTGTGGCTTGACTTTATCATGGGGGAGAGATGACTTCTGACAGGAAAATCTAAATTTCATTCCAATGTCTAAATTTTAACAATCAACAGTCACCGCCATGGTCTAAAGGAGCTGCAAAGCCATTGGACTGTATGGTGTCACACCACTGTTAATGAAAATGCAGGCTTAAGCAACTAAGGTAGACATCAGTTATCGATGGTTTATTGGTACCAGTGAAGCATTTAGAACCTCCTGTGTGACTTTGATGTGTTAAGATCCAAGCATGACTATCAGAGTGCCACAAGACAAGCCAAAGTATGAATTCTGGTTTCCAGCTCAGCCATTCTATCAAGCGTGTATCTAAAAGGCAAGCTGCTCCACCGTAGGTAACAGGTGTCATGATACCCATTCTTCTCAGACTAAAACACAGATTCAGTTTGAAGAGATAAGCAATGTATTTTTCCTTCATTTTTAAAGTAACTACTTCTCTGAGACACATTTATAGTCTTTCTTCCTCCCCAAACTCCCACTACTAAAACCCCTAAAATTGCCTAACAGTTCTGCTGTGAACCATTCTAGTCTCTAAAGCATCACCTCTTTACCAAGCTGCTGTACAGCACAACAGTTTAAAATCTGTACTACACTTACTGGAATGACTGTGAAATGCAGAAATCAATTAAGACCAGGTTCTATTTATAGTTCAGCCTGAGAAGATTAATGACACTACTGGAATTTTATTGGAACATTGTGTCCAGAGAACAAAGGGAAGTGTAAGTACGGTCTCTTATCACTGCTACAGTTTAAAAATTACAGCAGAATTTACTGCTTCATCATGAACACTACTAAGGGCTGCATCGTGGCTTTGGAAAAGGAAACCTTGTTAAAGGAACTGTGAGGCAGAATCCTGCAGGTAACTCTGACCAGGTGACAGGACTGATATTTACATGGAAATCTACTCACAGATCAGGAATACACATTCCACTGTGCAGATCAAGAAATCCAGCAGGTCTGACTGCTTAAGCAAGAAGCTTCCTACCAAATTAAACAGGCAAAATGAGTGGTGGTAACACATAAGAAATGAAAACAAGTACAAGTTACACAAGAGAAGTATTAAGAAGTTGTTTGAGCACTTAAAAAGACAAAATTCAGAAGCAAAATCCTAGATGAATCCAACTAAAAACAAAAAGAAGTTCTACAAGAACGACAGCAGTGAAAAGAAGTTCAGAGAAAATATGGACTGGTTTTCAAATGACAGCACAGAAGGGGCTGATGTACTTAATGTCTTTGTGCCCAACGCCTCAGCCTGCTCAGTAAAAACTTGCTTCCAGACTTCCACATATACCAGTGTGACATAGGGAAGAGAAGGACAGCTGATAGCAGGAAAGTAACAAGTCAGCATCTACTCAGGCTGAATATATTCATATCCACGGGGATTATCCAACAGTTCTGAAAGGGATGCTTGCTACCTCTGTCAGTCTCCTGCATAAGATCTAAGAAACACCATGGCATTCAATACAAAAAATGCTAAGACATGCCCATCTTAAAGAACTAAGGCACGCTCTTTAAAAAAGGGCAATAAGTAGGAAAAGTAAAGACCTAGAAAGCCATAGGCTGGTCAGCCTCGGGAAAGATCAAGGAGCACGTCCTCTTGGGATCCATTTTCAAGCATGTGAAAGACAAGAAACTAACCCAGAAAAGTTATCAAAGATTAACCAGAGTAGACGGGTTAGTCATGCTTGATCAACCTTACTTACTGCCTTCAATGATGAAATGATTGGCGATGTGAATGAGGGAAGAGCAGTGGTAACATACCAAAGCATGCACAGCATAAGGCTTTTCAGCCTCCTAAGCATCTGCATTACTAACTTAAGTACAAGATTGGATGCATCGGTTGAAAACCAGGTGGACTGCTGGGGTCAAAGAGCAGCAGACAATAAATAGCTTGAGATCTGGATAGTGTCCATTAACAGACAAGCTACCACAGGGGTTGATTTTGGGGCTAACATAGATTGCTACCTTAATTAAAGATCATAACAAGACAAAATTCACCCTCTGCAAATATGTCAAAGGTGATAACTTAAGAAGGGTGGTTGAAACATTGAACAGTAAAGCTTCAATCTACAATTTGCTCAAGAAACCTGAGGACTAGATCAGTAGAAAACTGTGAAGTTTATCAAGAACTGTGAAATTTTGCATCACGAGGGAATACCTCCATGCATCAGTACAGACTGAGAACCAACTGGCTGTGTCACAGACCTGCTAAAGGAATTGGGAGGTTAAAATCAAACTCTGTATGATTCAGCAAAAGTGGAACCAGCAAATCAAGGGAGGTTGTTATTTCTTTCTACCCAGTGCTAGTGAGACTGAGCTTAAAATGCTATAACCAGTTTCAGGCCACCCAAATCAAGAGTGTTGATGAGAAAACAAGAGTTCACTTAACACCTACCAAGATGGCAGCAGGGGCTACAGCATACAACCTGCAAGGAGGGGCTAGGGGATCAGACTCCATTTAGTCCTGAAGAGAGGACACCAAGGGGTGAGACAGGGGGACCCAAGTGCAGCCCACAACCCTTCGAAGAGCAGTTACAACAGCAGTGCAGCCTCAGTCTGACTGATGTCGCATGGGTTGACTGACACAAGCTTCTTTAAAGAAGATATTAGGAGAAGCTTCTTCAAAGAAGACATTAGGAGAAGCTTCTTCATTACAAACAGTGAAGTACTGGGAGAGCTTATGCAGTGAGGGGACAGATTACCTACTCTGCTATTCACAGTGCTCTCTGAAAGAGAGACAAAGCTACAGGGCCACTGAAGGTCCTTCCAACGAACCATTATACAACTACCTTTCTCTCCTTCTAAAGTTTAGTTCTGAATAACCTAACAGAATAATGATTAGGCAAAATAGTTTTAGCTTTCCTGTGCAGTTTGAGATATTAGGTCAACATTTTTTCATAGGAAATTTGTCATCAGTGCCCCTAATTACCAAACCCAGGAGCTGGCCAGCACTGCGGTGACCTCGGTTCCTGAACAACAGTATGGGGTCAGAAAGAGCCTGCAGACCTACAAGCTAGATGGGAAACGGTCAAGCAAGAAATTATGATAATTTGTTCTCAATATTCTAAGCACCTTCATTTCAGGTGCTGGAAGGTAATCTCTACATCTGCCATCACTTCTAAGTATTGCTGACTCCTATGATCAGGATGGCAAGCAGCTATGTTGAAAAAAATTGTAATGCTCAGATTCTGGGTCAGTAGTGGATTTCTGTCAGTTACAATGAATAGCAAGATATTTTTTTCCCACAGCCCTCTTGAAGACAGCATCTGACCATCCACATGCCAATACTTGATTTCTAAGAGGTGTCCAAGACTGATTTATAATCAGTCTCATTTGCAAAAGCAGCAAAATACTATGCCCCTGATGCCATCCTAAAATTCAAAGGCACTTGTACAATAAAGGCCTTTTTCTTTGATGAAAAACAATTTTATATTCTACTGAAACCTGGAAAGTATAAACATTTCACCAAGTAAAAGCTGAGAAAAGACTCTGTTAAAACCTTAAAAGTTTAAGTTGTATAACTGTGAGAATACCTAAAGCATATTTGTAGACATCAAAAAAAAAAAACCACTAGTATTACTCGTGTATATTTATGTTTACAAATCTGCAATAAAAAAACTTACATATGAAATGGCCTAACTAAAAAGTTCCTAGATGCATTTACAAACAAAATACGAAGTCAGAAAAGTATGGAAAAAACAATGCATTTGTTTGCTCACTTGCACAACACACATATATACACACTCCTGTATTTTAAAATACACATCTTAATACTGGGAGGTGTTTGTTGTTGTTGTTATTTTTGTTTCTTGTTGGTGGTGGTGGTTGGTTTTGTCCTCAAAAGGCCAGAAAGTTTTTTCAAAATGCCCAGATCGATACAAAATTGACTGACTGATGCAGAAAGACAAGATTGATATAGAAAAGCTGAGATGTGTTTCAAAGTACATTTGCTTTACTTATAATGTACATTTTTCATAGATTTCCTATTATAATTTCTTAATAATTTTCAGTCTTCATTTTTAAAACTTCCTAAAACAAGTCTCTGAATGAAAAAGAACTAAGAATAGAATATGAAATACACAAAACCCTTAGGAATTACTGTTCCCTTTCAAACTATTTCTGCAGCATGCAATAATTAGTGATAGTTTTTCCAAATGAAGCCATAAGTTAACAAATATGTATAAACAGATACATTTGCATTTATGTAAGAATCCAGCTATACACAAAAAAATCATATATTGCTTCTGAAAAGAACTATTTACAACAGCAACTGTTAAAAAGTGTCATATAATATTCTGTGCCACAGCTGAAGATTCAGATGTCATCCATAAACCTTAAAAGCAATGACAGACTACTTACTTGTCTTAAATGCTAATAATTAAAAGATTAATGCTAATAATTAACAGATTCTCTATATAATACAACTGATGAGAGTGTACTAAGAAGCAAAGAGTTGCAAACAGAGCATCTAAATATTATATAATAATTTCTAAGAAAACTAAAACAAAATCAGTGAAATAATACCATGATATATGATGTAACACATAAACCTTTTTTCCCCTCAAACAACATAAAAGGGGTTCTCTGACAAAATTATTTTATTCCGACAAACAGGAATGTCATGAAAGAGATTTTTTTCAGATTTTTAGCAACGTTATTTGCATTGCAGTATTGAATATTACTTTCTGCAGGTGCATCACCAACACTGTACAGGAAGCAAGAAGTGTGGTTTGTTTCAACTGAATCAAAAGTTGCAGTAACTTTTTTAGATAGAAAACTTTATTAAATATTAAATTTAGATATATTTTTAATATATATTCTTGTTATATTATTTCGTGGCAGTGAAGTCTCTAAAAAGAAATCTAAAGCAAAACAAGTCAGTAGGGTGAACTGATGGCTCACTCAATGCCATGCTGGGTGCAAAATGAATCAAATTATTTTTCCATTTTACCAGTCCCCTAAGCTTTTGTTACTATTGTGGTTGGGCACTTTCAGCCAGATCTCTTCCACAGTACAGTTCCCTCTGAATCATGCCAATAAAACTTACTATTTAGTGGAGGCAGAAATTAAACTGCTTTTTAATTAGTAACAGTCTTGAGTGCCTTTCTAATAGTGAACGTATAAATTTCTGTCTTCAAAATATGAATTTGGGGACAAAATATGAAATAAGAGAAGATCAGATGTCATTCTGCACAACTTAGGATGGAGTATATTTGGCCTTTTGCCTTATCAATGGTCCTAGTCAGTCTGTAATGCCCCTGTACCCCCCTCTTCCTTTTCACTATTTTTGTCTCCTCTCAAGAAGCAAACACCACAGACTGTGAATGACCCATTGGAATGATGGATATATGAAAGGCAAAAATAATGGATACAAAGAAGTTAAAGAATTTGACCTGAAGAAAACTGTCAAGTGCTTGAATCTGTGACTGTGATAAACTGATTTCTGAAATATCTTCTTTCTCACTTATTTTTTGGGAACAGAGGAAAATGAAAACATCCCAAATGAGGCCTACAATAGTCTATCTATTTTTCAATTCATTGGTCAAGATAGATGAAAGGTACCATGTAACATCAAAGAAAGTATATAAAAACCTGGAGACATAGAAACTCAGCCTAACATCTTGTTCATGGAGGACGATTAATCAATATATATTTGTTTAGTTAAGTCATATACCCAACATTTTCCTGGATTCAGAAGGTAGTATTTCTAAGTATGCAAACTGAATACATTATAACTAATTACACAAGCTATGCTAATTATGGTTTAGCACTGGCTCTTCATTAATGCTTCCTGTGAAGTGTGTTTTTTCTTGTTCTCTCTTTTAAAACACAAGCATTTTCTTGTCCAATTAAGAGTTTTACTAATATTTTGATCAATCAGGAAAACACACAAACAAAAAAAACCAACAAAGCAGCAGAATCAATCTTTTTCTATTTGGTGTACTTTAGTACATAGCGAATTTTTCAAATCATAGAGCGATGTATATGAACATAAAAAACACCACAGAGGCCACCAAGTCTAGCTTGTGTTCTACGCCTCTCAACTTGTAAGTGATTTTGGCAGAAATTGTTTTAAAACAACAACACTGCACATGCTGATATTCAAATGCTACTACTAGGAAGCAATGGGAACTACAATGGGAAGGGAAAAAATCACCTTGAAGGAGGCTTGGGGATGAATACTTTCTTCTATCCAAGTATCTATCAAAGAGAACTTTTATAAGCATAATACATATCCTCTGCCACACACACCAATAAAGCAGCTGAACATAAGAAGATGCCATTTTTCAGTCATCCACTGCCCATCTCAGCTCTGATGTCTCTACCATAGCAAACCTCTCTCTCAACATAGACTTCCTATCCACAACTCCCTCTCCCCGGATCTTTCAACAGTTTTAGTATCTCTCCCTCTTCCAACCACGATCCGCATAGTTTTCTTTCTCTAAGCAGCCCAACTTCTTTCTTTCAAGCCCTGGAACCTAAACAATTTGTATTTTGCTGCCTTTCCACATCCACTTACAGCGATCTCTCAATTCTATTTGTCCTCATTTACCATCCACTCAGGTCCTTCTCCAGCCCACCAATCGCAATCCCACCATGATCTGTCTCTGCATTTGTCACTGGGTACCAGTCTTTTTGCCCAGACAACCACAGCTCAAGGATTCATCTGTCTATGACCCAAAGCCACGTTTCATACAGCACATCTGCATGAGCTTGGCTTAGCTTTACTGAGTAAACAAGTTTAAGATGTAAGAGTACAGAAGTCAAACTGCTAGGTAAGTAAAACATTTCATTGCATCTGTTGATTTAAAATGGTATAAGGTTAAGTGACACAAGAAAACATAAATAAAAACATGAAAGCCCTGAGAATACAATGGAGAATCTGAAGACACCAATTCAGCAAGGTCAGAATCAACCTGTTCCAAGGAACAACATCTCCACCTTACCAATGGCTGCCTAGCCAACAGCGATTCATCACATGTCTGCAGTGGGTCTGATATTCACACAAAAGTTTGGCCCAGCAACATGCTAGTCCTCACCATACGTAAACATACAACTGCAATCACCTATGTTACATCTGTGTAAACACACAACTGCAATCACCTATGTTACATATAGTCTTCCTGCATCTGCATATGACAAAAGACGACCGAAGTGACCCAGCAGAGGGCTAGCTACACACTGCCCAAGTTCACTGTCCCCTCTTATTCTTCTTGCGTACCACCTATCCACTCTGCATCCGAATCAAGCAGACTTCATGTACCAGTCACTGGCACCACAGTTACGTTGGCTCACATAATGCTGCTCAAAGCACCAGTGACAAAAGATCTGAAAAAGAGCTGTAACAAGGCTCTGGTAGTTCTGAGGAAACTGTTCCTCTCACAACAATTCTTAAAGGCTTCCAATTTTCCAGACTGCATCAAATTGACACAGATGTATTTCTTTTCTATCCTTGGGAAAGAAAGGGAGGTCTCTGAAGAAAAACTTCAATTCACTTTTCTCCTTAAAGACCTACGTGCATATTTGTTGTGCAAATATGGCACAGCATATTGGGAATAACAATAACAACCTGGGAAATTCAATGCACTTGCCCAAAATCTCAGAAACAGATTAACATTTTTTCCTGAGAAGAGGCAGTATATCAAGGGTACATGAGAAATATGGAGAATTTTGAGTTGGAATGATTAAAGTATTACAAGCGGTAAGAAACAGAAAATGGGGTCTGGTACTGCAATTGCCACCACTGCCCAGCATATCTAACTTTCATATGTACCCGTGCCAGCTGCAGACCTTCAGAGTAAGCTTTGATGTGGTTCAGTCATGGACATTTCATTTGAGCATTTCACCATTCCTTTTTTTCGCTGCCTGTAAGCAAACTCTTTATAATTCAATCACTGTATAGAAGTATTTTGTGCATTATTCATGATTCTTGGAGAAAGCGAGTAGTTAGCTTCCGCTGTTTTAGAAACAAAAATAGTAATGCGACATTAAGTTGACAATAATAACGTTTTGAACAGTATCACTAACATATAAAGCCCACCAGCTTCACATAAACGTTTTCACATATAGTAGACTGAGAAAGAGTACTTCAAATACTTTTAAAATGAATTGAAATACATTGAAAATACTGTGCTGCTTAATTTCAGAATTTTATCAATCTTCATTACTAAAAATTTAATTATTTTTTCATATACATTGGTTATATGTGAAATTTAAGATATAAAAATGAAGGGAAAAGAATTTTTCCTAAAGCATCTCATTAAACAGTGAAACTAGTTTTGAATAAAAAATGAAGATAGTATTTTCATAATTAGAATGAGACAGATACTTAGGTAGAACAATGTACACAAGCCATTAATTGATTTTCAAAATAAAGAACTGGCCTTTAAAAAAATCAAATCTTATGTGATTTCTATGGCAAGTAGGACCAACTGAAAAAAGAGAGAACGATAAGTACCAATTACTATAAACTTTATCCACATTTCCTTTCCCACAAGATTCAAAACACGTTGTTATGAACACCCAACAACCAAACAGACCGGCACAGGCTGATGTGCCATCTTCTTTGAGAGCAGAATCAGGATGAAATGACGGTACACAGAACACAGGAATGCCTAACAAACAGTTTGTAATCACCTATGCTGACCACTCTACACACGTACACACCCAGATATGCTTATCAACAGCCTACACACAGATATGTGCTGCTACATACAGGGTGAAAATGAGGCCAGAATAGTTTTGACACAGCTTAGGAACGAATGGCTAACGCATACAAACTACTCAGATCAAGTCTTCAAGAAACTATGATTCGTATCAGGAAAAAAACCTCACAGTTAGGGCTCTTCTGACACACCACAGAAAGCCAGTTCACCCAATCCCACCTTCGTTTGCAACAAATGGGGGAATCCTATCTCTGAGCAGGGATGACAGGGGTACAGTTTACCTTTATGGAGAAGTGATTTGTTTTTTTCCCTCTACACCCAAAGCACCAGTTCTAGGCTCCCCAGCATATGAAAGACAATGGACTTACTGGGTTAAGTCCAGCAAAGGATGAACATGAAGATGATCAAAGGGAACGGAGCATCTGTCATACAAGGAAAGGCTGAGAGGGCTGGGACTGTTTGGTCTGGAGAAGAGAAGGCTCAGTAGGGAACTCCCTCTAATATTAGAAGCAGTTTTTGTTGGTGTTTTTTCACTTGCTTGGTTTGGGGGTTTGTTTGTTTATTTGTTGGCATCTGGTGTTGTTTGTCTGTTTTGTTTTGTTTTAGGGTGAGGAAGGTCAAACAGAACAGGCTGCCCAGAGAGGCTGCAGAGACCCCAGCCTTGGAGGGATTCAAAACCCAGCGAGCCCCCGCCTGGAGAAAGCTGCTCCAGCTGACCTTGCTTTGAGCAAGGGGACTGCGAACCAGCTTTAGAGGCCTCTGCCAATAGCAGCTATTCTGTGATTCTGCCTTGAATAAAAGTGAAAATGGTTCAGATGAGCCTTTCAGAGTTAAAGAAAATTAGAGTCCTACAGTTTACTTATTGTTCTTTAATGTGAAAAACTAAGATTACCACAGGAGTTTTAAAAGCCTGCAGGTTTTCTTATCTCTTTTTCACAGCTAGAGTTATTAAAAGAACTGTCAGTAGGTACCCGCAGACGACAGGCTGTTTTTATGTAAATTTAAACAACTTTACTATGACTGGTTGCAAAGTAACACTTTTTTTTCCCCATTTCATTTGCTTTTTATATTAAGATATTAAACTGCTGCTTTCCCACTTTTTACATACCAGTAACGGCACAATCTCTCCAAAATGCAGAAAAATGTCAATTATCACTGGATTGATACACAACACACAACTGGACTACTAAAACTGGCACTATTGATTTTATCCATGTGAAACCTGAAATCTTAACAGATACAGCATTTCCTTTAAAGTAGACATTAAATACTTTTTTCCTCAAATGCTTAACATCCCTCCACAGACTCCTACGTTTAACAGTTACAAATTACTTAGTCCTCATCAAGCCAGAAAAATCTAGAAGTTGCTCTCTTTTCCTGTCATTTAGTGTTAGATAGTCTTCAAAACTTAAGCGAACGGATTTATAAATAAGGTTATTCCTGATGCAATTTCTCATCCTGTCGCTGAACCCAGTTTGTTATTCTTTCTGAACATCTTCAAAACTTATCTATTCTTTTTCAGCATTACTTTTTTGGTCACATTGTGTATCATCCTCAAATACCTTCATCCTTCCTGCTCTGAGTCTCAGCATAGTCAAATAGTACTGCAAAAATACATCCCATTAGAAAGTCACGTCCAAAACAGTCTCTAGACTGGAAACAAGAAGTCCACTGAAATTCTGACTTTGACTATCAAGTTCATAAAGACAGAGTTTAAACTTTTTTATTATTGTTATTTTAACTGCCTTTTACCAGGCATAAGCCACAAGCCAGCACTCCCATGTGGTTCTGCTGATCTGCACGCTCTGCACTAGATGGAAAAATGCAGACAGGAATCTTACCATTCTCTTTTATGTTTTATTTGCCTTTACTGCTGAGCAGAGATGGGATATTAAACAAGTGGTCCATATCACAAGGTCCAAAGAGACTTCCATTTTGAGGCCTAGAAAGGCATAATATAGGTATACCTATGAAACAGAAGATTTAACTCCTCTCCTATATTTCCCTAGGTAGCAACATCAGGACCAGGCATAATTTGTCTCTGAATTTTAGTAACAAGAACACTTTAGAAAGCTCTTCAAATTCATGAGATTTTTAAATCCAAGGATAAACCTTGGCTGCCTTTTACACTGAAGCGTGCACTTTTATTCATACAGTTTTTTCTAACCAAATTATAATTAAGCTTCTGCTATGCAATTTTGGTGCTGCTATTGCCAGCTTTTATCGCTGTATTAAATTGTCAGCAAACAACTAAAGGCTGCCAAAACAATTTAATCATACCTATTTCATTTTTAATAGTCTTTTGTAAGGAACAGCTCTGAAGTTATTGTTTAGATATTATGGTCAAATAAATGGCAACAAATTTTATCAATTATGTTACAGCCATTGGGATTTTTGCAATTAATTTAGGAAATTCTATAAAATGAAGGCTGTTAGCTATCAGTCCACTGGTATCACTGAATTACGTTTGTATTTACTACTCTCTATTCCAGCTAAAACTGCGCAATACTTCAAACTTTTAAGTACCAGTACTGCATTCCCCTTTGGCTATCACTACCATTTCAACTGCCTCTCAAAACTCTTAAAACCAGAAATGCCTCATCCAATGTGTTTTACCATATGTGGGATGCTGAAGGTTTCATAAAGTCCTGAAAGCGCTATCAGATGCTACAGGGTTTTTGTAAGACACACCCCACCATTAAAACCCAACTGTACGTAATAGCTTTCAGGAAAAGTACATGGCTAGTTGTCTCTGTTCACTTTTCACTACAAATCTTTAAATTACATAAATTATTTTGGTTTTAGATTTCAACCTAATGTTTCAGATTTCAAGGTTTTTGATTTCAAATGAAGAACTGAAGTTCTCAGCCCAGACATGACTGAAGATTATTTTGACTTCTTGTCACCTCCAGCATGTCTTCTTGACCATCCAATAAATGTGACAGCAAACACGTTCCAACATGTTCCAACTTCTCTCTCAAGTGAATCTCTAAATTTGTTTCTAGTGCCCCCTAAAGGAAACATGCAATGATACCAATAATTACCCAACACATTAAAACTGGATGGGAGAAGGATAAAAAGAAATGAAGTGCCAAGCTGTGTTTTAGGAGGATAAAATTGTACACAATGCTAGATATAAGCAAGGCTTTTCATCAGTTCTGAAACAGGAAATCAAAAGCTGCCAAAGGATGCATGAACCGCAGCTTCAGACAAGTAATTTTTCCTGTCCAACCACTCTTACGTGTATTACTTTAGATGCGGACAAGCTTTTGTATGATATCAATGTTTTCCCAATCCATACAAACATAGCCTTTTCCAAGCGACAAATGCTGACCTTTCAGTGTGCTATGGTTGTTCATACTTTGCTCTCTTCTACAGCAATTTCTAATAATATAAATCAAAAATGACATACAGAAATAAGTGTACTGTGCTGTATAGCTGATGTGTAAGGTCTCTGTGATAGCTAATTAGAAAGGATGCTTTGCTGAATTATCATACTTCAAATGCAATTACTGCAGAGCAACAACATAAATTAACCTTACAGAACAAGGCGTTCAATACTGTTGCTGAAAATACATACATTTCCCTTCCCCCATAATCAGTAAAATTCAATATGAGAAACAATGAACATCTAGAATGGCTTTGTTTTTATCTTCAGAAGAGAATAGTGATTTCTGTAATAGAATTCAAATGCTTGGCCACCCTTCTTCTACTTTCCTAACCTAACTTTTGTTTCCTTTTAATGAGAAAAGGGAAAGTCAGCAAAACAAAATGTCACCATTAAATCATTTCACAGCATTTTGTGTCAGAAGTGTAATGGAAAATGCACACATCACAGGAAAGGTTACTGTTCTTCTAGAACATCTTTTCACTTGGTTCAAGGCACATCTCTCTACGTAACTGTGCAGGCACTACTGATGGTTGTTCTCCCTGGGCTTAATTTGGCAGTTGAAGGATTGTGGCATTTTCACGAAACCACTGTGCAGTGACTTTAGTGGTTATCTGGCTGAAAGTGATGCTATGATTTAGAATAATTACTCTATTTACGTGCAATGGTAAAAGTCAGTTACGACACCATACTCCAGTGTTAGCTTATACTTTACTGCTGCTTTCCTTAATATGGCATCACATCAGAACTCAGAGTCAGAAGGAGAGCAATTTATTGTTCGTGTTCCTCAACAGTAAACTACGTATGGGATAAAAAAGCATTGTTATACTTAGTTTAACTGACAATTCTGAGAAAAAGAAGAAAATAACTGTTCAGCCAGTTAATCAAAGAACTGAAAATTAATTTACGCTTGACCTTTACATGGTTGTTACAACCAGTGATATGAAAAATAGAACATACCCATATTAGTCTCTGCACAAAGCCTTTAGATATTCTTGAAGCAAACATAAGCTTTTTTTTCTTCCATATCCTTTCTACAGCCTTTCTTTTCAAAGCTACGTGAACTTACTAGGCGTTCCTCAACATGAAGCCAAAGAGAAGCTTGAAAATTTAGCTGCAACTGTATTCAAGTCAGAATGGTGAAATTCTTGAATTGTATTTTTCTCATCTTCATACGACAACAATATCCAAAGAACATTTGCTCAAATGACACGACTTCAAGGCAAAGAGCAAGTATAAAAAAAATCCATTCAAAGGTAAACATTTAGAAAAAAATCTGAACAAGAAGAATGAGATTGTTATAAAGTAATGACATGCTACCTAAAACACTCAGTGATACTGAATTCCTGTTTTAGTACGGAATCTTGTCTGTGGCTTTTTGAATGGCCTGAAGCAATTCAGACATAAAAACATAATTTTTACTGATATGAGAATATAAAGGAAACACACAAAGTGATATAAGTAATAGTAATGATCTCAGTCGCTCCAAAGAAGTTAGTTTTATTAATTGTAAGGCAAAATAAAATCTGAATCTAGCCTTGGATATGGTACAGATGTTTTAAAAGAAAAATTAATCACAGAAGTCATGTAAAAGAAAAACAACAAAATGAATAATTACTTTAATCTAGATTAATCAATCTGTAACTTCAATGGCTACACCAACATGGAACCAAAGCAAGACCATCGACAGTAGACAAAATTAAAAATGGAACAGATACAAAAATTATGCTAAAACACAGGAACAATGCGGACACCTAGCATTCTGCTCCTTTTCACAAAAAGCAAAAGACATTCTATAAAAAGATTAATATACTTGTAATATTCTCAAGTTCGTCTTTAGCAGATTTTATATGCAAATTATTTCAGCTATCTTAAAGTTTTATTACAAAAAATTAATTTCTCCTGTAGCATATGCATATGCAACAGAACAGCCATCTTTACCAAGTACATCATGATGCTAAAAAGGCATTGCAAGAAGAACTTCTTTCTTCTTTTTTATTGTCTATGTTTTTAAAAGTACATTCTCCAGTATGCAGCTCTGAAATATAATTCTGAGGCTACAGAATTATTATGCTAAAAAGAACAATAATGTTGCATATACAAGTAGATTATTATCCACAGGTATCCACAGATTATCTCAGTTAATAACACCATACGGAAACTCTCAATTTAGTCCCAAATTAACAACTGCATGCATTTTTGCTCCATTGATTTATTAATGAAAATTTGCACTATATGATACTTTAATCATGTGAATAATAACTACGGCTGATGCTTAGAAAAGTGACTCAAAACCTTTAAGCTCCCTGTATCTTTAATGGCTTTTCACATGTGAGCTTTTTCAGTAAAGCTTTTCACATATGAGCTTTTTTCTCATTTTACATCAAATTTTGAATACTGTAGATGAAGTTTTTGCACCAATAGTTCAGGCCTCCTACTAACAAACCCCACACAGATTAATTAACTACAGATCAAAGAGTAGTAAAAGTAATGGACAGCAGTAACAAAAGTGAGAAACAAAATAAGTGCATACCAGTAAGAATTATTATTCTGCATATTAAGATTTCTTACTCAAATAGTTCATAATTAACATTACAGTTCTGTGAATGGATATGTAGAAAACTGACTCTCTAAATGCTCACTTCACACTAATTGTGACAAGACAAAACCAATGCTGCAATGTTTAAATGGTTATTGTTTCCTGCCATTGTCTTCTACCACATTATTTTAATACCTGACCACAAATGTTTTCAAGCTATACATTTCTTAAGTGTTTTAGTTTCATGGCTTCTGTAGCAATGGCTCAATTTAACACTGAAAAAAAAAAAAGAATTGATAAAGAATTTGGTATTTGTTTTCTGAGCACCTTGTACTGTGATGTGCTCTGATTTGATAACCTTGCTGCACTCCAAGTTACTGAAGTAGTTTGGACAGAATGATGGAACATCTGACGCACTCAAATACCAACTGAATTGGATGACTTGATAAAAGAAAAAAATCTTAAGAATACTCACAAAAATAAGAAGCTACTGACCCTATCAATATATATTTAAATCTTTTGCAGCCATAATATATAACTGATAATACTAATAATTACTAATACTATCTGGTAACCAGATTGGGAAATCGTTTGCTAGGTCATCTGCCTCCCCTTTGCTGTTACAGATAATGAAATTCCACGTTCTCTGCATCTTGTTTCACTGAAGTAATTTTAATCTTCTGATAAACCACCTCATTCAGGGACCTTCTTTTCTAAAGAACAATCTTTGCTGTAAGCAATGAGTGAATCAGGAGAGCCTCAGTATTATATTTTTTTATTTTTATAAATTCTTCTGAACTTTAGGAGTTCGAGAAGAAAAAAGGTATGGGAGGGGTGCACATATTCTCTAAGGCAACAAGAACAATAATATATAAATACTAAAATACCTAGCTGTTCTGGGAACAGACGACAACTGCCAAATATAGTGTAAAGCTCTGAAGTACAAATACGTGATTGCAGCATAGACTTGAGGAAGCAGCTGTAACTGAGAGAAGGAAAACTATTTATGAAAAGTCAGTGATCAAAAAAGGTAAAATATTGTTAGTAGAACAGAGACCATGCCTAACTTTTAGAGCACCATACTGCCTCAGTACTTTTTTTTCTTTTAATTAAAGTGTTTGCCCTAGAACATTAGCTTACTGAAAAACAAAAACTGTACAAAAATCTGTGGTATTTCAGTTTGAATAAAGTCTTTTGTGAAAAAAATGCACATTTTTCATTATACGTATTCTCTTGCTATCCAGCATAAAAAGAACCACTTTTTAGAATGACGTAAGTGACAGAAAAAATGATGCAACAGGTAACTTAAGCAATTAGAAAAGTTAATACGCAGAATGAATCCTTGTAAATTATACAGTGGAAATAAACTATAGTACTGAATATTGAACTTTCTTTCATTTAAGTGCTTCATTCCAGTAAAACAGTGCATTTATAACCCTCCTTAAAACCTAAGACTGTTGAAAATTGTGGTATTTTCCTTCTAATTAATCTCTACATTAACAGCCTTAAACTATCGTAAATCATATGCTTTCAATTACTGTGATAGATTGTTTATCTTGTTGCAGTGCAGTTAAAGTAATTAAGAATGTGCTTGTTCTGAAATAAACTTCAGCTCGTGCAGAGCTTCAGAGCTGGCAGCTAACAGCTAAGGAACAAAACCTTAACTCGATGGCTGATGTGCACCTCAACATGGAAAGGAGAGAAATAAAAAGGTAAAGTTGCACCTACGCAGGACAAATGCAATTAAGGAAATGTGGAGAGTAACAGTTTCAGAGTAAAAATGTTCTGAGGATTCAGATGAACCTTTCTAGAATATACTTCCTGTCAAATACAGAACTAAAGGAAATCACTTTGTGGAGCTAAAGACTCATTTATTGTGTGACTTGGTGACTCTCCCATATTTGACAAACCTCCTAGTCAATCTTACCAAAGAGATTTTTTTTTCCTTCAGTAAACATGCCAATGCATATGTCTTCATCTGTATTCCTGCTACTCACCTTCCCCATTCCAACCTGCCTTGATAGGTCTGCACGTGCAGAACATCCTACCTAGTTACGTTCCCCAAAATACTAAGTCTTGTAGTTTACATACTTTCACATTTACTTTTTTCCAAGCAAGCATCTACATTAAGAACAAATACTATATCCATGCTTAACAGTTAGCCTGACAGTTTTACACTTCTTTGAAAACAATAACCAGCATTTAAATGTTTTTTTTTTAAATCTATTCCATATTCCTTCAAACACAACCTTAGACTATATTATCTTCCCTGTAACACTGTAGTTATAACTTTGCCTCAGTTCCTGCAAATCAAAGCAAATGATAAAATCTAACTACTGACAAAAAAAAATCTAGACAGAAAATCTACTGACAGTAAAGTATAAGAAGTCAAAACCACAAAACTATAAAAACACATATTATACACTTGCTCTAAATTGTGGGATAAAGGTATCTAACACTTTCTCAGATTATTTCTTTAAACTAGCCAATGCAACTTCATGATTTTACCTCATACATAAACCATATTCTAATTTTATTCTACTTTTCTCAAATCTAGTGTTTAGATATCAATTTCATCTAATGCACTATATTCCCAAACACAACCCAAAGCACATCTAAAGCCAACAACTGAAGCTACGGTATTTTTTTCTTAAATAGTAGCAGCTGAATGCTGCATTATTTTTTGAGAAGAGGTCACTTCTTTAGAAGTGAAGTCATTTAAAAGTCTTCCCTTGAAAGATTTAAAATTAGATTGTTTCGTGGACTCTTATATCCTATGTATTAAAGTAATTTTATATTCTATGTATTAAAATAAAATACACAATTCATCTTAATGTTGTTCTTTTACAGAAACAAAATGGACAGCAATACTATGCTAAAAGCACTTTGTGCATACAGTGGTACAGTTACTTTCTTACTCTGGAGAATGGTGAAAAATGGAAGGCAAGCATATTAAGCCATTTTAAACATACTTCACCTTAACCCTGTTTCTACTAACTATGGTTAAATTCTCAAGGGACAGTATGATAACATTTTAAAAATCTACATTACTGAGTTATTAACTTCATTAAAAACAACAACAACAAAAAAGAGATACTTAAGAATTAAACAAGTCCTTTGCAAGATCTATCATTCAGTGACTGTAACAAAGCATTCAGGAAATTGAGCAGTATACTGTTACAAGTAGTCTGATTCCTCAGTGCTTTAGTTTTAAGTGCCCGCTAACTTCTTTTACTGAATTCTTACCTCCTTGAAAAAGTGCCATGTCTCCATGCCTTGCATGAAATCTATCTATATCACATATAAAGTATTTTTAAACCGCTGTATTTTACTATTCTTCTCAAAATTCAGTTCATTTGAGTAAAAGGTTATTCAAAACTCACACATCTCTAATCAATAACACTGGTTCTGTACTGTCATTTATTATGTTACAGATTAGACTTTCTCTTATTGGAGTGAATGTTTTTAAACAACTTTTCACTGTCCAGCTAACCTTGTAAATCTTGACTGTTCCACTGATCTTGTAAAAGGTAAAAATTGCACAAGTATCTTATTCCATAAAAATTACATATTTTTGTAAAATAAATTATATAATCAATATATTCTAAATTTTAAAAAAAGGTTACAGGAGGATTACAAAGCTCATCCACTTGCTTTGTGGACAAAGCCATAATATCTTTACTTTCAGGTATAGTGCATACTGCTGTACTGAAACCATCTATATATAAAAAACTGACATCAGCGATTAAAGATCAGTCTTGGTATTTCTCTGAAATATATGGCAACTATTAACAGACATAGAAGTACTGACGTTGACATGTATCAATACAGTTTTAAAAAGCTAATAAATATGGATAGTCTAACATTAATTACTTTTTTCCACACAAAACTATAACTTAGGCAAACTTCAGCCAATTAATGCACTATTATAGTTTATCAGAATGAAATTTGCCTTTTTAGGAGTAATTTTAAAGCACTTTACAGGCAATTATTTAAAGATTTGCATCCATATGAACAACAGGTTAAATAAAGACACAGATAAAGAATAATCCTTCAGCCATTCACTGCTGCAAATAAACGTGAAATTGAGATCAAAAAAACTGAATTTCCGTTAGTCAAACAGTAATAACTGGTCGAACAATTTAATACTTTGTATTCCAGATTACTAAATACTCATCTTTGTTCAAGAAATTTGTTCAGTAATTTACCAGAAAACCTCACTGAACTGTAGCTGATGAAAGACTGTGCTGTCAAATTAGTAGCCAGTGTCTTATTGTTCAGACACCACTTAATTTTAAACAGGTTCCTGTTTTATAAAGTCTTGGACACAAAGTGCAAAAGGCTTAATAGTAAGAGGCTGCACGTTTGAATTACCTCAACAAACCTCCACGTGTGACAAACAAAGCAATTTGTGTTTTGGACAGTGGGGAGATGGGAGTGTGCAGCACTGCAATCTTTGAAATAAGAGAGGTAATTGCTTATTTTCCTCTGGTAGTTGCTCAGTTAGCAACCCAAGTGAGACATGTATGTAAATTTTAGAAAACCACATTTCTGAAAAACAGACTTTTCAAGAGTCATGCAACCAGCCCCGTCTCAGGTAACACACTGCAAGAAAAGCTAGAAGGGCCCACCATCAAGATTATTCCTCAAATCTGCAGTTTCAGCAGTGGTACATTTTCACTTAACTTAGTGATCAACTTTCACATTCAAAAAAAAAAATCTTCTATAACATCCCCCCAAACCTCCCTTGGTGGCAGATACGTAGGAACATGTGAAAATAAAAATAAAATCCAGGAACTGCAAAATATATGTTGAATGAAGGATAAAGATGATGAAAAATTACTGTTAATTAATTGTTTTCTGAGAAACATTTGGCTTTAATAACAAACGGATCAGTGCCAAACAAAACTGATCTGGGAAAAAAAAGGAAAAAAGTTTCTTTCCCCTCCTAAATATCTCTTTCCTTTAAACTTCTATTTAAAATAACACTCTGTTTATACTACTACTGAGGAGTTCTGTATGATGGTACAGGTGTGAGAAAGGTGGTTTCTCTTCCTTTGTGACAGTGTAAGAGAAACATGGATTCTGTAAACTTTCCTTGACATACTAACAACATGGATCACACTCCTCCACAATTTTGGCTACATAGCAGAAAGCCTACATAGCTAGCATATTATTACAGTCAGCAAATTTACTCTCATCAAAAGTTAGGTACACCCCCCATACCCCCCCCACCCCCCAAAAAAATCCTAAATAGTTTAGAATCATAAATGTACACATAAAATATGCCTCCATAAGACTTTAAACGCAGTGGTCACCTAGCTTGGATAAAGCTACTGCTTTTTATATGAATTACCTGAAGAAAAGCAAATTTTTAATTGATAATCTCATTTTACAACTAAGACAGAAAATACGAAAGAAGATCTAAGAAAATATTTTTCACAGAATCTTAAACAAAGGGTTAGAACATATGAATCTTTTTTTCTCCTCCCATGCAGGACTACTAATCTGCTTCAAAGCCTAATTATGAGGATGGTTTAAGATAGAGTTTCTTTTTAGAGTTTATTACTAAGATCTCTTCATGCAGTAAACAAGACGTACCACCACTTATTTTCTGTTATGCTTTTAATTTTCAGCCTAAATATGCAGTTGTGGAAAGCATTTCCCAACCTTCTTTATATCCTCAAATCTGGTATTCAACACTTACAGAAAAAGCCTGAAGAAGAAAACTAATTCACAGCCCTTTTTACATTAAGGCACAGTACGTGTTCCCAGGATTCCTTCCCACAACAAAATAGCCTTCTTTCACCTTTTATTTCTTGCCAACTGTTCTGAGAGTAAGGCTGAAGATAGCCCTTTTTCTTGTTATGGGCAGTTAAACACAGTTGTCATCAATTGCCATCAGGGTTACTGTGTTAATAATCACTTAATACTCGGCACCTATATTTCAGTGTGGTCCTGGCCAGGAACTGGGAGTCCTACTGAGCAGTAGTAGCTTGTCCATGTATGAGTTACTGATGAGGTCCTAGCAGTACTTTGCCTCCAACTGGGGAATAATAAAAACAATCTGGCACACAACCTGTGAAATTGTATCAACTTCTATGGTACATGATACGCTGTAATTGATATATAAAATAAGCTGCTCTGAGCACAAGATACCTGTATCTGGGGTACATCCTAATTTTAAAGCTACATTTAGCCTGCATATATCATTGATTCTGACTTTTGCCATAACTGATTCCTTGAAAGAAATGGTAACATGCGTTTTGGAATAACCCTTCTAGTTAAAACAACAATTATATCTGCACTAAAGAGATTTTTTCCATAAAAATCTAACTGAAGCATACAGGGCCTAAATAAAAATGCTATTTTAAATCTAAATTTATTATGAGATCATTTTAATGGAAGTTCAGTAGATTCAATTAGAATCAGCTTTCTGGTTGCTAAGCTCCATTATTCTTCTTTCTAGAGCTCTGAGCAGTTTCTACAGCTTCACAAAGAGGCCAGAATGCCAGATATAAAGTAAAAATCAGCCAAAGTTTTGGTCAACGGTAGCTATTCATAGCAGCTATTCAACGCTTTAATTAGATTTCTACACCTACTAAAACACCATTCAACATTTTTTTTCCACCTCTGTTTCAGATAAGAAATATGATTATCAAACCCTTTTATGATCTGCATTAATAGAGGTAGCATTAGCACATTTTTTAAAGCATAAATTCCTCATAATCCACACTACAGCTCATAAAATTGTTGATGATACTAATTTAATTACTTTTAGGATGGTCCTGTAGCTTTAATACCATTAAATTGCTGGTTTATCTTTCTGACCTGCTATAGAACATTGACAATTCATCCTGACAAGAGAAAATTAATTCTTTTGTGTTAGAAAAACAGATTACCTTGGTTATTTACATCTTAATCCACAGTGTAAATGTGTTTGGCAGGTCAATAAGTGAATCGAGTTAATGTTTCTGAACTAATGTTTCCCTAAATATTTTTTTATAAACACATTTTCTTCGTTATAAATATGATGACAAACTGATGAAGATGGAACTTTAATCCCTCATAGGGTCAGATCATTGAACCTACCTGACTAGATTTTCATTGTCTCCAGTCCCTTTGCATGTAGCACATTCGGTCCTTAAATCCTCTGACTTGGGCTTCTTTTGCAGAACAGACTGCCGTTGTCTTCTTTCTCTGGGAATCCGTTCCTGCCACAGCAGAAGGCAAAAGAAAGGAATGGGGGGAAAGGAGGGAAGGAAAGCAAATATTTTCAATTATAGTACTGAAAGTAACACTTCTACCCAAAGTTTAATTATTATTTTTTTGTGAAAGTGTTTAAACAAAAACAACAAAACAAACCAAAAAAACAACACTATATTCCAACCTCAGGTTTTTCTTCCTCGGGCACAAAGCTTCGTTTTCGTCCTCTAGTTCTCTGGAAGAAAATACATTTAGAATTCAATACAAAGTAACATGGAATGCTTTTGCTATTTATTAATTACTCAAAACTTCAACAAAAACAGGATATCATTTAAAGCATTAACTACAGAACCACTGTGAAACAACTACGGTAACAGATGTTAGAGAAACACCTTTAGATTCTGGATATAAATATACAGAACTAGCCAAAAGGTAAATATAAATACTTTTATTATTTAAAATCCACAACACTGCCTAGGTTATGATTTCTTAAACTTTTTTTTTCTTTTTTTAATACATAGCAATTTAATACATCTCAAAATGAAAAAAATAGCGGACAAAAAAATCTTAAAACAGCTGTAATTAGTTGGACTATAAATCAAATTCTGAAGAAAGTAATGGTATCATGATTCTCCCAGGGTCTTCTTTGAAGGGGATTTCATAGTTTCGCAGTAAGACTGTTTGGTATTTTTATATACAATTAAAAGTAGTTATACTGAAAATAGAGCTGCCACTTCAACAGATATGTACCTCTTTACATAAGATTTTGATCTGCACAAGTTAGAAAAAAATACTGTTTCCAAAAAAAAATTCTGCTTTAAAGCAAGAGTCAATTCTGTACTAGAATGGAACTTCAAGGCTCAATAAATGGAAAACACTCATCTATTTTGTGCCTTCTTAGAGCAACACTTCAATTATCATTGAGATTCTCTTTCACATTTCCTTAGGACAATGCCTGAAAAATTGTAAGACAGTAGAAGCCTTAAATACCTGCAAATATTACTTTTTTTTTTTTCCCCCATGGACAAATGAAGATCTACAATCTGGAATATTCTCATATTCCAAGTCCAAGCTTGCAGCTGTGTGTAATGTGTTTAAGACAAATTCCATAACAAAATCATGAGAGCACTACAACATGAAACCATATTCCAAATCATTCTCCAGATATTTCACAGTAATACTTTGCCCATTTAATACATAAACATATATTTAATACATTTTTAGTAATACAGTCATAATTGAGGTGTACTACCTTCCACAACTCGATTTCATGACACATTTTTCCTTTCCCTTCTAATATGTGTTAAAATTAGACGTTGAGATTAAAGATGAAATCTAAGTGTAAGAAGACAGAAGAGTTCAAAATCTACTATTAAGTACAAATTGTTTTTCTAGATCACTATTACTGGATTATGCACATCTACACCATCTTTTCCAAGCACACTGACATATATTCTCCCTATACAAAGGAGCACAAACAATGCAAATCTCCTTAACTCCCCAAACAACATCTTTTTCACTAGATTACACACACTTATGGGTTCAGTCAAGGGGAGAGGAAAACAATGAGAATTTATGGAGAAAAGTATCAGCGAACACTCCTTGCAGTTGTTTTAACAAGGCACTCAACACATACCCAAGAGTTCAAATCTGGAAGAACCAATTAGAAGTACCTGAACCATTAGAAGTACCTGAACTTATTAATGTAGTATGAGAGGTGTTAACTAATATCACATATAAGATCAATTCTTGCAAGAAAAATATTTTCCATCTTGAGTGTTTATTAATGGCCTACACATCATCCACATGCTATAAATATCTCAGAGTCACTGTAAATTAAAACTAGTTTAAAAAAAGTTTGATCAGACATCTGTACACTGTCAGCTTTACTACTTCCAACCTCTGACATTAGCTTACAATGCCGTAACACTTACAAACTCCGGTAATTTAATACATGTAGACACCGCTGAATGCAAGATTTCATCATGAAAGTTTAAAAATAAGTAGGTGTAGAAGTACATGCCAGTACATGTATTGTCACAGTCCCATGTTTAGGCAGGACAATAATGCATAATATATTAAATATATATGAAATTATATGCATAATATATAAAAAATAATGAAACTATTTTTTACACTAAGTGGAAAAGATTGCAAGTTAATAACTATGTTTTAAAAAATGACGAATCATATTTAAACTTCATCAAATGGAGAGATAAGATTAATAAATAATTTAGTCGCCTTTGTCAAAAAAATGGTTTTTCATCTGTCTGCTATGTGTTATATAACGTGCTATATAATGACAAGGTATGTCACATTAAATTATACTTGCATTATGCTTCCATTAGGTTTCTAAACCTTCATACATACATTGTTTGACTATCACTAGAAAGCAAACATTAAAATCAACATCTTTGATGTACACATTTGTAAGGTATTCTGTGTGTTTTTAAAGTAACAAATTTTTACATTTATGTTTGTCCAAAATAATTTTCACGCTTAAACGCATTTGCAATGCTGAGTTCTGCTGAGAATCATTATACGATTGCCAGCACTCACAATGAAAAATAACATCAAATTCACAACTGAGAATGAAATCTTCTGTAATTTCCAATAGTAGCCTTTGAGTAATTAGGCATTTGTAATTTTACATTTATTTTCACTAAAGTTACCTTACAGGTTCACAGAAAAGAATTAGATAAACCTGGATTTCTTTGCCTAGTATTTTTCATTATTGTTTTTGCCATGAAATTTCTATATTTGCCTTTTGAAATACTTTGAATAATTTCTGTTACTAATGGGCAGAATCAGATATTATACACATCTGCATATACTTGCCACAGACAACTTAAAATTTAACATGTCTTATAAAATAAAAGCTTAAAGCGTTATAGATGTCCAATGCTAAATATTACATTTATGATAAACTTGCTCATATTCAGAACTTATTTGGAGACAGAAATGGTAATCCACTATAAGATGCCTACAAATGCAGTGATTTTTTTTTTAATCAAAACATCAGTTAACTTAATACTATAGATTCCTTCAATTTAGGACTTCTCTATATCAAAAAATTCTGGTTCAAAATATACAATAAAAATAATGTAATATTTTAAACAATGTAACAATTTAAATTTCTATACATAGACTTATATGGTTTCTTTAAAAAATTATTTCAAATGTTGACATTTCATGCCAGCTGATTAGCTGTCATTAGTTGTCAATCTCAACCCAGTTTCTGTTCTTGCACAGTTCTGGAATTCACTAAAAATGGACTCAAACAGGAGAGATGCTTGTACTCTTGACACTTCCCTGCTATTTACAGGAAGACTGCAGCCACTGAGCTCTAGATCCCACTGCATCAACGAAATCACCATGCAGGCACTTCCATTCTCACACCACACAAGCAGCTTAAGATTTCTGTTGGCCCCCAAGCTAAATGCCTACAACTAAAGCACTAACTAGGCACTGATCCTACGTGACTTTAACCCCTTCAGAAAATCAGATAACCTTATTCCGAAGACTTAATCACAACACAGGAGGAAGACATTATTTTTCATTTCATATCCTTTCACAGTTAGCACTCCTAAATAAATATATTAGTAAATAAATAATATAAAAATATTTTAATAATAATAATAGAGCTGTCAAACTAGTCAAATCTGACTTCTAACGCTATGACATGTTGTTCCTCTACCTGCCCTTCCCTAGGGATTCCTTAACTTCTCCTTCCTTACCACATCCATTCCACGTCTCCCACAACAGCCCCAACTTCCCCCTACATCCCCCAGTGAAGGTGACGACGCGTTACAAGTCCTACCCCACACACATTCTGACTGGACAGCAAGAGACGAAATGCAAAGGATCCAAGCTCTTAACTAAACCCTCTTCTTTACTGTGGGATAGTACTGACCTATCCCATCCAGCTCCTCTGAGAGACATCCAAAAACTTTATTACCTTCAGCACATACACCTCTCTTATCAAATCTTGCCTTAACTGGTCAACGTGTTCCTAGAGGCAAAATTATTACAAAGGCAGGTAACTGCTTAACTTAATTTCCTTAGAAAACCAAATGGAAAGCTATTCACTTTTAAAATTTAGGAACAGTCAAAACATCTAGTTGCTGTGTCACAAAGAACATACATTGAACAAAAATGAAAGAGAAATAAAATGTCTTATTTAATTAGCAATACACCCCAGAACAATCTGAGCAAGGATCAAGGAATTAAGATGCAAGTATAAAATCAAAGTGTTTTCTTTTTTTTTTTAAAGTAGGAAAAAAAGTCAGATGAAAAATTTTAAAATAAGTTAAATATAGATGAAATTCTTCCTATTAGTCATTTTTAGTGTAAGATTTTGGGAACGCAAAAAACAAATGAAACAAATGTAACTGTACCTCAGCAAAGCAACTTCTAATTAAAGCTCTTAAATTCCAATCAGATGATGTTCCTCAGGTAAAGAGGCTGAGCTATTTGGTTCAATGAAATCATCTACTGGAAAGCGAGCTATCCTTCTTTTATCCTTCTTTACCAGTGTTTAGCCTTTACAGCAATCTTAATGCTCTCTCTCAGAAACAGCAACGGTCTGGAGAGATGAAACCCAAACATCAAAAACATCACTTTTGTTTTTTTACTTCAAAGCCTGTCATATGCAGAAGCCCAAGAAACATCTCACCGCAAGGCATAGACAGACCACTCTTCTGAGTTATTTAATTAATTTCTGACTTTGCATTCTAAATGCAGGGGAGACAAAACAACTGCCTCTTGTCTCTCCAATTTCTTAAAAATTCACACAAAACATTACAAGACTACCTACAAGGAAAAAGTGGTTGACACCACGTGCAAATAGCTATCATGCTAGAAAAGAAAGAAAAGTAGAACAAACAGCATTTATTTGCCCCTCTCTAATCTAATTTGTAATGATCTAGGCTGACAGTTACTAAAATATGCAGTAAAATATACAGGATTTTAATAATATAATAAAAAACAGGTGTAGAATGTTAGGAATTGCCTCTAAAAAAAAAGGATGAAATTAGGAGAACTAGAGCATATACTACCATATGCAAAGGAAAGAAGGATACAAAATGGGTTTCGTTCAGCCATCATGTTTTGTGTCACAAACACATCCATCTGTTGTATGCAGCAGCCTACTGTTGTGGTTTGCAACTCACACATCAGCTTAGGAAATTTAAAAAAGGACATAAATGGCTATATATATAAAAACAGAATACTGCCATACTAAATGTATACTAAATGATGGAGGACAAATGATCCAACATGCTGTGGATCAGATGTGTGAGTGATTTAGAATTGGGGGACATGTTTAGAATGTATTAAATGGGACAAGAAATCGGTAGAGGACCAGGAGTAATGTGGTTTCAATCCATGGAAGGAAGTATTGTACTGAAAACACAAAATCAGACAGTTAAAAGAAGTGTCCATAACGGAATGACAAATGTTAAGGGAAAATGTGATCAACAACAGGATAAGATTTTCACGCAAAAAGAACACAAAATTTCAGGGAACACTTAACTGGGCATCTCCATTCTGGACTTAAAAAAGCTAGAAATGAATGGCTAAATTTCACATTCAAATAAGGCCCTTAGTTTATAAGCAACTCAGTAGCAACATGACAATGATACAAAACATACAAAACAAGAAGATTAAGTAATGCATTGACTGCACAATTTTGAATATTCTCAGAAAAATAAATTCAATACATGAAACAAATAAAAGACATTCATAAGGTTCAAGGATGCAGGTTTCTGTTCTGGATTCAGGATTCTAGGGTTCTGTTCCGTGGTGCACACATGACCCAAAACCACCATGGCTGTCAGAAAACTGCATCATTATCCCTCACTCCTTTGTCTGTAAGACAAATGCTTTAAAAGCCAGCTCATCCAAGACCAGCAGCAGAAGGGAAAATGTTCTCCCAGAGCAGTTCTGCTTTGTCAGCTCTCCGTCGAAGAGAAGGAAAACAACAGGATTCAGAACTGTCCAAAAGGGGGAAGGCAATTCCCAACAATCACAAATAAGTGCTCTTGTTAAATATTGAAATTCACTGAAATGCACATGGAGGATAAAAATTTATACTGCCACTTCTTCCTCTACACGAGGATATAAATATTAGAATGCTATGGAATCATTCCAAATAAAAAGTCCATGGCAAGGAGTCACTTCATTACTATAAAGCAGAAGATGACTGATATGAAACAAGCTGAGTAGAACACTAAAACAAAACATTTTAAACTCTCTATTGACTAGTTAGCTAATAACAAGCATGGTAATACTGGGTCTCTTTATCTTCGAGGTTTTGATTTGGAAATCATATATACAAGCCTCCAAAGATTACGTAAAACAAACTTATTGAAATATGTGTACAGGGCTGTTAATAAGCGTAGTATATTTGGATGTATCACTGATCATTGATGATGCTTCAATGAGTAGTAGCACTTTATCAAATGCACTGCACTAAAATGATTAGCAAACAGTGCTGAGTTTTATGAACTCTGTGACTACATTTTCAGAACTAAGAACTGGGAAAACTTCCAATACTTCCCAAAAGAAGTAACTTGATGAAATGACTATTAACTATCAAGAATGTGAATAAAGCAAACTAGAGGTTTTCAAAAGCTTGAGGAAAAAACAGGTTGGAACTGCACAGCTTATGTCATCTCTCTCTTGCTAAACACAAATCATGATCATGTTTGCCAAGATAACAATTTTTAATCCATAAAGTCACCCAATCTTCTTTAAGAGTTCAATGTTTAAAATATCCTTTGCCAATGGAAAAGTTACAATCAAGACAGTTGCAGAAAAATCCATTTCTTTGTTTTGTTTAAAGGAAAAAAAATCTATTGATGGCATTACACAGGTATAAATTTTTTTTAAATAAAAGTACGGACAGATGATGTAGACACCAGATGGCACACTCGCTCAACACAGATCAAAGTGAATACCTTACATTTTGATGAGTACTGAAATGTACCATTTATCTCTGGAATAATTATTTAATTTTCCAGAAGCTGGCAGTAGCAAAAAGGGAGCTGCCAGACAAAAAGAAATGGCAGTAAATCAAAATATGATTAAAAAGAGAAACAAGTCGACCATGAAGCTTAATTACAGAGACTTATACCCTCCACCCCTTTTCTTTTTTTCAATTTTCATTCTTGTGGGAAAGCAAAAATTTTGCAACATTCCTGACTCTACGCTGTCAAGCTACACTATCAGTGTGAAACTGGTAATTAACTTCAAACTACGGTTTCTAAGAATTAAATATAAACACAGAATTTGAGATTGACTTATATACCTTTTTATTCGGAGAACTGAAACAGTAGGGCGAGGGCAAAAAAGCCTGAAAAAAAGATGCAAGTTTGCAGATGTTGCTAAAATAAGTGATGCTCTTCTAGAAAAATGAACTTAAATGCACTTACTTGCCGAATTGATAGATATGCTACTTATCTGTACTTACAGAGATTATCAATGTTTATATCATTCAAATATCATTTAGAATACATACATCTCTTCACGTTTTTGCTATAATAAAAAGAAGTGACCTATGTATTTTTTGTTGTTTTCTTAAAATACAAAACAAAACCAAAAAACTCACCACCAATTCTTCCCCCACCCCAACTCTGACTACTCCAAATTCACTTCAAGCATTGTGGAAGAGCTGCATTTATCTTAGTTTCTTCCTTTCTAAATGTGACCTCAAACTCAAATACTATCTAAGTAACAGTCAAGTATCCATGTATTTGGCAGGCTAATAGACATAGTTTCTATGTGTTTGTATAGATAGGTCAGATTCACCTGAGCTTTTACATTTAGCATTGAGGGGAAAAAGGGTAATTAACAGCATTTTTTATTATAAATACCTGGAGTTTCAGAAAGCTGAGGAAGTCCTGATTATTTTTCTAGACTACTAATGTTCAGTTGATTGCAATTTTTTTTTTTTTAAGTTGAATATGTCAAAAATAATGTTATCAGAGTTGCTTTAAAAGGTCTTACAGGTGCTCATTTAGAATTCTAATCAAATTTAAATGAGTTGACCAATCACTGACAATGTTAATTAATATGATGACTGATAAATATAGATAAATATTTTAAAATTATTTGCTGTCTTGGAGCCCTGAACAATCAAACTGGAACCGATTTTCTGCTTTTCCTTCAGTAGCCATCCCTTATTCAAAACCTGTATCTATGACATCACATAATTAAGTTACACAATAGGTGTTTGGAAAACACTTGCGTGGAAATACTTCAATTAAATACAAGATAACAATCCTCTTTATCTTTTAATATACGTGGTAAGAAAAAGAAAATAATCACTCCCTTTTCCTATTTCAAACAAAATGAAGAAATATTAATTTATTCTAAATAACAATATTTATTTGTAAAACAAAAGCAAAATATACAACAATTCCCTTTGCTGAATACAGTTAGTAGGTGCTTTGTCAGTATTCTTTTTTCTTTTTTAAACTAATCTACTTAGACCATAGCCCCTCAGGCATGGATTTGTTTTCTTCCATGTTCTAAAGAACAAACAGCACACTGTTGGCAAATAAACTACTTTTTTCCCCCAAACACAGACTTTTCTTCTGCTTAACAGAAAAATCACTGTATGTTGGCTTGGATTTTATACAATGTAATTACAGAAAAAAAAAAAGTTAGCAGATAACTGAAAGTTTTTATGAAAATAAGTTTGGTATTAGAAGATCAGATGGTTTTATTTAAATTCCTCAACTACTCGGTGCCCAAAATACTTTACAAAAAGACCTCTTCCCTCTTATAACACCTCTTCCCTCTTATAACAGTTGGCAGATATTTCCTTTCCAATAAAAAGGAACCGAAGATGGAACTTAGACACACACAAATAAACGCAGTAAGAGTACCCCAGAATTACAAGAAAAATCATCCCCTATAACCTCACAGCACCCAGCTGCACAATCTCATTTTAGAAGACATGCATGCTTGCGACCTTTCTTACAGAAACTCCTTCACACCACCGGAGGACACTATATAAAGTAGGTAAAGCATACTTCATGAACCTTTGAAGTAAAGGAAGAAATGGTAGGTTCTGAGAGCTCATATTAAAACGTCTTCAGATTTTTAACCAGTATTTTTAAAAAGTGTTTAGACAGCTACTGATTTATGCAAATTAGTTATTGCTTCTCTGAAATTAACTAGCACCAGCAATAATGATTTGTGAAGCTTACACAAGTATGAAATTGAAATTATAAAGACTATGGATTTTAAATACAGCTAGTGTGAGAAGTTATCCACTGAAATCCAGAAAGTCATTCAAAAGATTACCAAGGTTACTAAATATGGCTTGAATTGCATAAACATAAACAATGCATTCAATTCTCTCCACAAATACAGATCTTTTACAATAAATTAAAGACCTAACGTCTAGTCTATTCACATTTATCATTTGTTTAGACCTTGATTCCGAGTAGAATTCTGATATATTTACCTTTGTGCATTTAGGCATAATCTTAAACAATCTTTTTAGCAAGGTTAAAGTCAGAAATGTGTTCTTATAAACTTCAGTTATGCTTTCACGTACTATATGCTAGGCACCCTCTCCAAAACAATGCAGTCCAAACAGCTGCATTTTCATAGAATCACAGGATCATTAGGGTTGGAAAAGACCTCCAAGTCCATCTGGCCCAACCATCCCCCTACCACCACTATCACCCACTAAACCATGTCCCTAAGCACCATGTCCAACCTTTCCTTAAACACCCCCAGGGACGGTGACTCCACCACCTCCCTGGGCAACCCTTTCCAATGCTTGACCACTTTCTGAAACGATTTTCTCCCTGTTTTCTTGTTTTTTTTGAAACTGTTCTCTTCTTGATATATAAATATCCTTTGATATAAATACCCCAAAACATTTGAAAGCTAAGAAACTAAAGCACTAGAGAGCATTCACGGGGTTGTTTTAAAAAACTTTTACAGCACTGGGGCACAAAATACTGCCCTGACACAGAGAACTGTACAAGGGAGAAGCATGGTCCTGACTCTGAATACCTCGCTTTAGTCATACTTGTCTCTCACTTCCAAATTCTAGGGGGAAATGTAGTCTCCAATATCACTTAGAAGCTGTACACTCTCCAATTGCCACTGGTTTCTGGCCATCACTGTTCAGATTAGACTGAAATAAGATTTGAACAATGTAGTCCTAGTAGAAAACCTGAATTTTCATTGGAGTCTCCACTTCCCCCTCAGTTGGTTGGAAAAGAAGTATTACTCACAGCTCTTCCCAGCCCAGCAATAAGTTATAAGCCAAGTTTTTGCACAAGCAGACTGAAGATATGAAGAAAAGGTACCTCGTTCAAAACAATGCACAGCACCCCATTCTAAAACTCTGCTAAAAGTATCCTGAAGCAGATGTAAGGCTAGGTAATTAAGAGATTTAAAATGAGCAAGCCCTGAAAAAAACTGTTAAGTTCACAGACAAAATGAAGGAGAAGAAATTGTTTGAGTTACAGAAGTTAAAACTAGATAGCCTATTAAATGTTTACAATAACACAAAAGAAAAGGAAACTAGTAGGTAGAAAAAAAGTGGAAAAACACATTTCTGCTTTTCTTTTTAAAACAATTTACCGCTGGAAAAGAAAATCCACAACATGATTGAATGCAGGAGCTTTGATGAATTACAAAAATAGAGAAAATATCTTTGCAGGATTCAAGTACACGGTCATAATTAGATTGGATGAGAAACAAAGGTATAATGATGAGTATTTCTAAAATGGTATCTTCATAGTCTGATGGAAATGAGGGAAAAAAACACTATGAATAAGGTAAAAAAATTTACATGAAAAAGTGTATATTGTATCATGTTTGAAATCAATGTTAATAAATATGAGCTGCAAGACAAACTAATAGCAAACTATTAATTCTGAAAGTACAAGTTAACATAGTGTTTTTGCATAGATAGCATACAGGCTTAGTTAAACATTTGTATTTGTATTAATTATGTAAAATTCTTAGATACCAGCTATTGTTGTCATCAGTAACACCTAATCCAACTTTATCAGGTTAAAGGCTTACCCACAATTTCTGTCTACAAATAAGAGTTAACTACGATGAACCACTACAGTGAGATCCAAACATGTAAAATGCATTCCATTCTCTTAGGTACATGGCAAAAAAAAAAGAAAAAGAAAACCTTCTCAGTTGTATCAACTGAAGATAAATCTATGCAAAACAAATGGAAATTTACTTAAGATCAACAAATACACAATTCAACAGTCTTATAATTGCACTTGTTGATTGTAACTGTAAGCAAGGCTGATTACACTGTTAGGTAAGTGGGTTTGCCAATTTCTTGCAAAACAAAACTGAATTGAATAAAATATGTTCACAGGCACAAAGCACATAGTTAAGAGAGCACTGTGAAGTAACTGTTTTCAAATTATTCATTTTTTTCTTCCTTTTTTTAAATTATTTAGAATGATCTGCACAGTGAGTGCACAAAGGACAAGTTGATCATCACTGTTGAAATGCACCACAGAGATGTTCTCTCCATAACTGGAGACAACTAAACTTTATATGAGAAGTTGTCCGAAGGTCAGGGTTTTTTTTTCCTCTCAAACACAGTCAGCCCCAGAGCTAATGAATTAAAAAAAGTCTTTCCTTTGTTCAGAACAAAGAAGGTGTTAGGGAATCTCACACAGCTACCAAGCATCTAGTAAGTCTTCAGAGGTTGGTACTTTTCATTTTGTTATACAGCCTAGGTGTACCAAGACCAAGAAGTAATAAAGCCTAGTTTAGAAAAAGAAAACAGCATGGTGTCACAGGTGTGAACCTCCTCTTCCATAGTTAAGTTGAAGACAGAGGGGAGTGGAGAAAAAAAAAAAACACCACCAATCATAGTCAGTGCTATAGGAAAGCTAAATGATCAGAGATAAAGAGGTTATCGGAGATAATTTTATAACCTGCTAACAGGACACCACAGGCATTATGTTGCAAATCTGGTTTTGTAGGAAAGCAAAGAGCTGAAGAGAACCTGAAAGACCCTAAAAATCCAAGCAGAGGAACAAAGCTTTTTTAGACCAGTAGCCATAACCCTTCCACTGTGTAACGCTGCATTTGCCAACTTTTGTCCACTGAAAGTAAATTTAATCTCTACGTGATGTACCACCGTGTGTGTAGACAGATGCTCTACCAGGGGAAATGCTGGCTCACCAGTGCAGCACCAATGACACGTAACAGTGTAGCACTGAGGGGAATGCCTCAGAACAACCAGACAGCCTCCCCTCCATTTAGCACAGAAGAAAACTGGCAGGTATCACAGGAGCATCTTAAGAAAGGAACCTTGCCTTCTGTACTAATCCTTACATCACCTCTTTATTCTTACTATGAATGTCTTTCCTTCAATGCTTTTAGTTTTATTTCCCATAATGAATCCCTACCCCCTACCACTACATTAGGTGTAGAAAGGGGAGAGAGAAAGAAGGAAAAAAGGAGAAGAGATGAAGAGTTAAACAGCAATACCAAGTAAGTCTCTCTTCTGCATGAACACCAACATGTCCAGTCAGTTTAACCTACCCAGACAGCTGTAAGAACCTGTGCTTCCCCTCAACGAGAAAAAGGGGGGAAAGAGGGAGTTTCTCTCCTATAGGCTCTCAGTTATTCACAACATTTAATTTTGGATTACTCACACTCCTAATGCTTTGAGCTAAACTAATTGTTTTGGCTTGAACCATTCTTAAAGCTCTTTTCGGTCACACACCAGGACAAGGAAGCCACTAGGTAAATCAACGCTGCAGCCCAAACACTGCAAATATATTGAAATTTCTTTAAAATAAACATTTAAGGAAAATACCTGCTTAATCCCATCAGTGTATACACAGAAGAGGTAAGTATGGCCTATCTGCTAGTACAAGCATAAGAAGTTGGAAAAGGCTTCAGAGGAAAATGAAGTTCTCACCCATCTAATCAACTGCATGAAAGATGAAGTATGTCTAACCCTAACGTGAATGGGTTTAGGCGTTTTCTAATACTGGGTAGTATTTTGGAAGACAAACCACAGTTTACATATAATTACTACAAATGATCAAAGGGTCATGGGAACATTATTCATTTCTTAAACTGTACCGAAAAACCATTGATACATTCATGTATATTTTGTACGTGATGTGACACATCACACATGAAAAATCTTGTTTTATGAGTAGGAGAACAAAGTTTTTAAGCATTAGAGCACCAGAAAAACAATGGAACACAGATCAATAGAAAATTCTACTCTCAAATAAAAGAAAAAAAAAGCTAAATATTTGATTAGTACAAGAAGCAAGAGCTCTTCTAATAAAACATCACCACCACCCAAAAAAGAAAAAAGAAGGGGGCAAAACCCCCACACCACTATATACCAGAAAAATTGGAGAAAACATACGACTAGTAAGACTAGGAGGTAAAATAACAGGGTGTTATATCTGAAATCCTGAAATAACTCCTATATCCTGAAATAACGGGAGTCACAAAATGTGCGGTCATTTAGCAGGTTATTTGTACATAAGGAAATAAATTATTACCTTACAATTGTAATTGGCCATTCAATATACTTAAATCTGCATGTACCAGAACAAAGTACCCATACCGTTATGGTGAAGAATAGCCGTAAACGATTAGTTTAATTGCAAAGTGAACTTTCCTTTTTTTTCTGCCATTAACAGAGGATTTAGTGACCCAGGTGAAATGAAAAGCTTGCACAGCTCTTCAGTTCAGAACTATGTATCCCAGATTATTATTTACTTTAGCGAAATTGCATATTTAACACAAGTAATAAAACATTAAACGATTCAAAACGTCCAAAATTAAGTCATTTTAAACAAAACCACTATGAATACAAGCTGCATAACAACAACTCAACCATCATTTACCGTGTTCCTGATTGGAATTTTCTTCGGTTCTGGTGGCACATCCTGAGGAACAAATTTCACTGGCTCCTTAATCTGTCTCCGTGATCTTTTGGTCCCATCTGGTAAGGTTTCCATGGCAATATCAGCTTCCAAGTCACTGCTACCTGCCTGGTCACACTCTGAGCACTGCCTGCAAAGTGAAAGATTTCCTATTTAAAACTGCAGTCACAAAAGCACAAAAAGGAATGCTTCTGAAGCAGCAAAAAGAAGTGTTTGGGTTGGAAATAAATCAAATAAAGTCAGTAAACACAACAGTATCTAAAGGAATCTCCGAAATGATTAGACAACTATGCAGGAAAACAGCAAGACTTTTTCTGTTGCTGGGGTTTTTTTTTGCTGACAGTATTTAAACTTTGAAAACCAAGATTTTGAAAGTAGGATTTAATATTCAAAAAAGATGCTTCCTATTTCACTATTCATATCCTACCATATCCCTTTTTTAATGGTGTCCACTGATCTGTAATCTATTCATTATTGAAACTGCTGCTGCAGTTTAATCTTTATAATGACACACTGCTGAATTCACTCTGATGAGAGCGGTCTTTAGTAGCAGGGATTTAGAAGAAATGTGTTATGAAAATCAATTTTAAAATCTATTTCCTAAGGGAGATGGTTTTGAAACAAAAAAATAGTTGAGACAAAGATGTAGAACTTGTAGGTGTATATTACCAATCGTTGAACATTGAGTTGAAAAAAAATGCCTGTTGAGTTTCTGAAAAAGCACAAAATCACAATCAGAGCTTCCAAAGTATACAGTCTCTAAGGGAAGGCTATTAACAACGTCCATGATAGAATTAACAAGATGGGAAATCATCAAGTTGTGTTCTCATTTGCAGAAAATACTCATCTTGTGCAAAGTCATAAATGCAGATGTTAACTAAAAACATTAATTATAAAAACTTAAAAATGATACCCACTGATAAAGACTGCATTTTTTCTCATATAAAATTTTCAGTTCAACAAACTATAAATACTTTCAAACAAATTCCAATTCATCACTATTTTCATGTTTTTAAAATGTTCTTTTTTATAATCTCAACTAAAAAATAAAAATGTATGTTCTGCTATTAATTGGCATTAAAACAGACACATACATTAACCATTACCTAAATGAAGTTGCAAATTCTCTTTGGAAGGAGACAGATAAAATACATGTATTTGGTTATGTGTAGTTAAATGTTAATACATCCTTGAGACAAAACAGTGTGTGCCTCCCAGATCTAACCAAAAGCCCAAAGTCATGTGCTTTGTGTATGAGCTGATTTCTTTTTATATATTTATATACATAAATTATATATATATATATATATATATAAAATGTTCACCAGAAACACGTTTGCTCCTATGAGCTTCAGTAAGGGCTAACACAATATTAACTGATTTGATTTTAAAAACCTAATAGTCCTGGTTTTATTTTGAAAAGGCATTGCTGACCAGACACATATTGCCCTTAATCCAAATTCCAACTCCTCTTCAACTCAACAGAAGAGAACCACAAATACAAGAGAAAACATATTTTAATCCTGTTTCTAACAAAGGCTTGTTCTGATGTATGATTCCATAAGTTCTTAAAATACCAACAGAAACAAAAGAAGTGAATTAGTGGTTATATTGCCTATTCCAATAGGAAACAAAGTTTAAGCTGTGTTTTGTTTTGTTGTCATTGTTCTTTATAAAAAAAAAACCAACACTACCCACCCACACACTACCACCACCCACACACAACCACAGAAGCTTTCCATGCTTTTCCAATTTTTCTAATTTTCCCAAATTCATCCAAGCAGTATAGTCTCAGACCTCTTCTGGCTCTACCTGCAGATAATGGCAGTTGTCGGGGCCCGCCAGACAGGCCGGTGGCTGACAATGAAAATACAGGGGATCCAATTCCAGATTGAGTAACTGTTATCAGTGTGACCTTGGCTAAGTCGACACCTCTCTGCTTTAATTTCTCCATATGTAAAAGTAAGATAATTGTTGGTGTGTTATAACGTTACGAAGATTAATCACTTCTTATCTCTAAAGCACTTAAGCCCACTGCAAATAGGACACGGCAGTGCTGGTGGTATTTGCTGATCTAGAAAAGCAGAAGTACTACCAGGCAGACTGCAGAGAAGATAACATTGTATTGGGACTTCATCAGTAGCCAGAACACAAGGAAGTCAGTTTATACAGCTTTTATACTTTGCAAACAGTTCGGTGCCAGCATTCAAGTGTATAACATACAATTAGTATTCTTCCTCCTCTTTACAGACCTCTGTTCTCTATGTACACAGCGCTGTTAACGTTTCTAGGCCTCCTTGGTATGCTAATATTAAGTCTAATAAAAATACCGAGAAAAAGCTAGTAAAAATAAAACCAATAATAAATTATAAGGTAGAATAACTTTTCCAAAATGCTACTTTTTCGAGTTACGTATTTACAGAAATGTGTGTGGATAAACATACACAAATACGTATATACACAAACTTAAACAACTAAACAAAAGCTCACAGACCTAAGTATTACTAGCTTCTATTACTATAAGTTTATAGAAGAAAGCTCTCTAGTGATCTAAGGGGAGAAAAAAAGCTTTAGAGATAACAGTATTCCCTCTTTTTTTTTTTTCTTTGCTTACGCTTAGCTAGAGGTTACTTTGTGTAGTTTTGTTTAGTTGCATAGGTCCCATTGCATTCAAGTAGTCTGAGTCAAAACTCCAAGGAGCGTTTCTGTTTAAGTGTCACAGACCATGGCCTCTCATAATAGTGCAGCATCGGTCACATCATTAATTCTCCAATGGAGAGCAGACCTAAAGTATTTACTATGATCTGCTTATGCAGATGTAAAAAATAGCTGCAAAAGTGTTCTCAGAATACTGCGATGAGCAACTCTGATGAAAAGTTTCTTCCCTTCTATTATTATGGTAAAAATATGTACTATATATAAATTAAAAATAAGCAACCTACAATTAAAGTGCTGCATAAAAATGAAGTTTCTGTAAACAAAGAAATAGTGGTATGAGCTTACAAAAACGTTTGGAGCTGGGAACCCCATCTGTTGGACCTGCCACCCTGCACCTAGGATTTAAAGCATTCCCACTCTTTAGTTCTGCACTGCTGAAAGAGAAAGATACATTTTTCTCTTACATAAACTCAGGCAGTTGTACAGAAAGCTACGGAGACCTGTAAAGGACTTCAGTTTCACTAGTGCACCATTTAAACATAAATAAATAAATTACTGTAATTTTTATGTTAGACAGGAAAAGAAACATTTCATCCAGGAGGGAAGATGCTGCCTGCAAGTTTCTGAAATTCCAATTCTATGCCCAAGCTTGCTCTGCAAACAGGTCATGTAACTGTCACAGCAATCAAATTCAGAAAATAGCAAGATCTACAAAAAAGAAAGCTGCAAAACCACAGTATATTGTGGGAGAGGGGAGTAAATACAGAGAATAAAACCTTACAAATACACCAAAGATGAGGTTAAAAAAAAAAAAAAGCTACAAACATGAACTTACAAGGAACCTCTTGATTTACTGGAATAGTCTCTACTATCACAGGCAACCACATCTAATCAACCCTTTTATAGAGCAGTCAAGCTTCAGCTATAGAGTCGTTTGATTGTTAGCTCCCACAGGACCCACAGAAAACCTATTACAGAAATTCACTCCTCTGACTTGGAAACAATCTCCTAACTTTCAGCTCCTATTATGGTTTATTTCAACATGGTTCTTGAATTTAAAGTACTCTTTTTCCCCTTCTGCTGTTTAATTTCAATATATTTATAGAAAGCAGACACAGGACTCCTACTCCTTCTCTGGCAATGCTCACGTTCATTTTAGTTCATCTCTTCAAGGACAAGCAATGAATAGAGAAACCTATCACAACAGGTCATTTTTCCATCTGTTCAGACAATCTATGACTACTTCTTAATCAGTAAGCATTGCCATGCAGCACCAGTAATTTAATAGGAAAAACGGTGCTGAAGATTCAATTTCTGTACACAAATTTTGGTTTGCTTTTACTCTGGATTTGCATAATCCAGCCTCAGAGAAAGTCAATAATTGAATGTGATCTTCTGGACTCATCTGAAAGGAATGCTGTTACCATGCTCCATGGTCCACAATGTGAACCAAAAAGCAGCGAGTGTGAACAGGAGGAGATTTACTCCAAACACACACTCCTGGTCCAGATTAAAATGTTAAAACAGATCTGCCCCTTGTGGAAAATGGGAGACCATTAACTGAATGTAATGTTTTGGACACATTACCAATGTCTTGCACAAGAGCAATGTAGCATTGCTTAATAGCTTTTCCTATGCTTCAGATGTAGGTTAAAAAAAAAAAAAAAAACAGTATGAAAAGGTAAAAACCTTTGCATTATTGGATATCAAGTAAACATGGCAACATAGACCTGACAGCAAAAAGAAACATTTTCAACAAGAAAAGTCTACTCAACAGAAGCACCACCGTAGACTTTACTTAAATGATCAGTAAGTCATCATTCAGGAAGCTTTCATGTTGATCATAATGCTTCTTTCTTGCTTCCATTTATTTGAAAATATCTAAAGAAAGAAAAAGTCTTCTGCTTTTGAAAAACCAGATTGAAATAAAGGCACTGCAACACCTCTTTGGTCCAATGAGACATGGTATTACCCAAATCTTCAGACTTATCCATCTATCTAGTTGCGTATTTTTCATACAAAAAAATAAATCCCTTCATCAAGGATAATGCTACCATGGTACTACTGTAACAATCATAACTCTGCGCTATGTGATTCAGATACTGCATGTTACTTTTTACACCACAAAGCATTCTGAGACTCACATTCAAACTCGGTTTCTCTAACATGAACCCTTATGAAGAAAAATCAGTGGAAAAGACACCTAACAGGTTTTAACAACTACTAAAAGCAGGTAAAGATCCACGTCTGATAACCAATGATGTGTCTGCTAAAAACTACTGGAAATGTTTGATCCATGAAGAAGCCTCAATAACAATTAAAAACTTTTTTAATTATAGAGAAGGCCTTTGATCAAGCACTAACAATAAACTGCAGAAGAAAAGTAGCAGCATGTTTTTATCATTATGTTTTCAATCTAACACCTACCTACTACTTAGTATAAAGACCTGTGGTACGAGAAACACCTCCCCATCTCACAGAGTAAATGGATCTTCTGAACTCACTAGCAAAAGACAGGAGTAGCAAATGAACAGGAGCACACATTATTAGTTTTCAAAGATTATTAATGGTCCGGGCTAACACTGAAACACTGCTTTTTGTGTACCTGCAAGATGCAAATGTTTCTTCGTTGTCTAAATAACCAGTAGTGAATTTATTTTTGAGCATGGGTAGCTTCAAGAAATGTGTGAACCTAAAATGGGGCTTTACTTTGGTAGGTGCTCAAAGACCAAAGAATGTTTTCTACTTATGAAGTTTTATAAAACAATTGCACAAAAATAGATTTTAACCTAGAAATTTATGAATTTATGAAGTAAAGACCTACACTGATCATACAAGTAGGAGAGGGACAATTTGGATTTATTAATTTATTATTTAGGTGATGTAGAAATCAAAACAGAAGGGAGATAACCTTGTTACTTCCCGAGAAAAATTAGTGCAAACAATGGCATTACTATGCTTCCTTGTGCTACAGCTTTATATACATCAAAAAATCTAAATGTGCTTTACCTAATGACGGGACTGGCACATAGCAATTTGTGAAATTATGAGAAAAGCTGAAGAAAATTGAACACCATCCCTTTATAAATGAAATGTCACAAAGTTGAAGATCACACAAATAGACCTCAAATCCAACACACTGGTAAGCTTTATACAAACCTGGTTTTAATTTTAATAGTGAAGCAAAAAAAAACAACTTTGCTATATTAGAGAGAAAAACAGACAAAACATATGAAAATATTTCATTTAATAGATAACATTACTATAAATATTATGAAAAAATGAGGTCTTGTTCTAATACCACATTATAGAACAATTAGACTGCCAATTAGACTGCCTTAACTGCCCTATGCTACATACTTTCAGAGTGGCTTATAAAATGAAAATACAAAAGTCAAAAATTCAATCCTCAGTCTGAACAAGATAGCCATTCTTATAGTCACAACTGGCCAACAGACAGAGGATTTGGAAGAAATTAATATCCTCAGCACCCAGTGTTTAATGTGAAAAGGGTAAATTTCAATTCTCTGTGCTTGAGGAACAGCACTCAGTATGCTTTAAGAAAACAGTTCTGCCCACACTTTAAAAGGGAAAACTGTTCAGTTATAAGATAGATTTTTTAATTAGGAGAAAACAGCTCTGGTAGACATACGCTGTGATAAATCACCTCATCAAATTTTAGCAAAGAATTAAACCACTCTGAACTTGAGAAACACGGACCATAGTTTTCAGATGACAGCTATGCTCTGGAAATTTGAACAAATAACGTGTGTTGACTGGTATACTGGAAGAGAAGAAAAAAAGCGTACTGCTTTATTCTGGAGATAAAAAGACAGTATATACGAGCCAAAAACAATTTTTCAAAGAGCTTCAAACAATACCTGCCAGGGAGTAATGCTACTGAAAATTTGCCATCTGCAACCACCCAAACATCCTTCAATTAGGGCAAGTGAAAAAATCCAAAATTTTAGATATGTAATATGCAATATTGCATTGCACATGTGCTTATATTTAAGTGACTGATTTTATATCATTATCTAATGACTCCAGATAAAAAAAACTGTCTGGCTCTGTACTGAATGAGTGGTCTCAGGAGTATAATGAACAGAATGATACAGAATGAGTGTTCATGGGGCTGCTGGTCAGGGACTCCAGAGGATTCATTCTGTCCTCTGGCCAAAACAAATCCCCGCAGCAATGTTACCACCAAACTATTTTGGCCTTCAGGAACAAAAATAAAAAACATCAGGCCTCACATGATTATTTTTTGGTTGATCTCAGTCCCTGGCATTTCATATGCTATCTCAGGTTATCACTGTTTTTCAAAGATCTCATTTCAATAGGAAGTACTGGTCTCTGTTGGTAGTTGACAAGCATTTTCTTAATAAAAATGCCAGTATTTCACAATCTGATTTTATTTTTTTTGTATTGTCTTTCAGCAGCTGTATTGTCTTTGTACTGGTTCAGGTTATTCTCTACCAGGAAAATACATAGTCTAACTCTACCTAGCATGGGCGGGGGCATAAAAACGCACACACTGTTAGAGAGAATGACAAGGCTTATTTTTACGATAATGCAGGATTCAAATGAATATTCTAGTATTTAATCAACAGCATTTCTAAGAAACCAAAGATCTCTGAATTTGTAAATAAAAGTATGCCCCAGCATTTACTCTAAGACTACAACTGCTTGTCTACTTTGAAAGTATCACATCAGAACAGATAAAAATCATGTTTTAACATTCTATTACTTAAAGTAATTACGTCATGCTCTTCCATTTGAAATAAGGACAAGCTTTGAACTTACTATGTTAAAAACAATTCATTTCTAAAATGTTCAAGATGTTACCCTGCAGAAAACTGTCAGGCCTCTTAACTGGGGAAATTCTTAGTGTTAAGCACTTGGAACCCGTTTCTAATAAGTTTTGAGGCACTGTTACTCACCAGGTAAATTTTTACTATGATTTTGCTAAATCTATCATCACCACCTCCTTTTAATGTTTACAAATACTCTGATAAGTAATGTGTGCTTTAATAAGTTAACATTTAAATATAACATTTTTTACCATTACATTTAATAGTGGATTTATTTTGTAAACTGCAATGTAAATTCCTATTTAGCAATGAGCATGAAATGGACAAAAGAAAGAACAATTAGCTAATCCACACAGCACCACACACATAAGCTGAATCATTTAGCATCCTCAAAAATCGTATGAAACTCTAAGCATATGGCATAAACTCATGCTAAACTAACCAAAGTTTAAATGAATATGTAGTAATAAAGCATGTGACAGCTGATTAGTTGTCAAACTTCCTGTAAATGCTTAAGTTAGTAATTATGAGTAAATGATTACCATTGATGATGTAATGACAAACCAAATGTAATATGATGTAATGATAACATGATATAATGTAAAACAAAAATTGAGAAAATCATTTTTAACTGTTTCCTGCTTACTGTTTTAAAAGAGGATTACAGTCTACACTTTTAACCACTTTGAATAAAATATTTCAACCTGCCTAATGTTTCAAGGAGTTTCCCACAATACCCTTTTTCTTACTTCATCTTTTTGCTTAAGTGCCCATTATATCCTATATAAATATATGAAAAGTACATGCCCCCTGTATAAAAAAAAAAAATAAAAAAAATCACTTTTCTTCATGGCTTAATCAAAAGATCAGAAATACATTCACAACAGCAGGACGGAAAAACCTGCTGAACTCAAACTTAATTTAAGGGTCCATTCGATATGCCCTCTACTGATCCTGAAAAAGAACGCATAAAGGCATGTAAATGATGAAAAGAATGCAATCAATACAGATCAATTTGACTGCTATAATCTCAGACTCCAGAATATGTCTTAGCTAATTAGATGTAAAAGCTAAGTTTGTGATCTAAGATATAACTGAAGCATAAAATTCACAACAAAGATATGTCAGAACTTTGAAATAAAAGCATTTACCACCTGTCCTATTCTGCCTTTAACACCTATTGAGAATTGTAGTTTTACATCTTTTGGACTGATGGCTTTTAGTGAGCCTTTTCAACTTGGTTAAAAAGCAGAAAAAAATCAAGAACAGCCTGTGCAAATGAAGAGGTTACATAAAAAAAAAAAAACCTTCCACGTAACAAACCTGCTTGGTAAATTTGATCAAAGGGATAAGAATGTCCTTGAAATAATCAGAAGTCCAGAATCACAGACTACATTAAATAATCTAAGGAAAATTACATTCAAAAGTATATTAGCGATGGTGAAAATCTTTTCAATTTTTAAAGGAAATCTCAATTTACTAAATTTACTGGGATAAATTCAGGTTTTCTCAATTTACAATTAAAAAAAATCAATCATCACATTTATCCAAAAAGACTACTTAAGTAAATGTTTTATGGAAAAAATTAAGTGATATATGGAGAAAAACAGAAGTACAGTTTTCTTGATTAAAACACTTTTACTGTATTTTTAGAAGGAATTCTTATAATATTCTGAATTGGTTTCTTAATGTTCAGACAAGGTGGTGACAATTCCTGGAGATGCTGTATACTAACTTCTTGCCAGATAAAAACTGCTTCTAAGGAACTAATTCTAGCACATTTCAGAGCAGTTTAGAAACCTGCAGAACACAGCAGCACACTAATTTTATGACAGTTTAGAAATCAGCACCTCTACACATCACCAGTTCTCCATTGTATCACTTAGCTTTTTACATTCCACTGCCAGAAAAAGAATTTTAATTCATGGAAATGTAACTGTATTAAGTACAATTACACATACGCTTTTGCCATTGCAGAAGACAGAAGTAAACCAGAGTGATTTCCTGTATTGCAATACAATGATCTAGTAACTAACAAGTGTGTTTTTAATTACGTACAAGTATTTTCTTAAAGACCTGGACAGAAGAGTTGTATATCTGGGCCCTAAGATAAACAGAAGACCATACCTTTCAGTTCCAGAAGTACAATTAAACCTATGGTTTCCTGCCATTACTACACAGCCTTGTTAATAATTGCAGATAAACTTAAAAGCTAAGTGAATTAAAGCTATAATCTATTTGTATAAAGTGGCTAATGAGAAATCTTTACTACACAACTTTTCACCTTCAAACATCAGTACTGAAAATAAAATAACTCACTTCAGAGTGAGTATCGCTTCAGTATCAGCAATGTCTAAAACACTTAGAATTTGCACATCTGTTCATGCTTATTTCCTACTTTAAGTACAGAGATAGCGCAAGATAAAACATCAATTGCATTCTTACCAGTAACTGTTCTTAGTCTTCCTTGGCATCCTTGTAAGAGGTGGATCCAGACAACCAAGATGATAATGTAGTTTGCAAGTATCACACAGTAACAGTAGATGTTGGTCATGGTTCTTCTTGCAAATTCCACAACTTTTAATGTAGGCAGTGGAAAAGCATTATAATTACATTTGAAGTTACAAAAAATAAACAATACATCCCAGCACATGCCCCAGCCTCGATATAAATACGTAGCAACTAATTTAGCATAAGTGCATAATTACTTTTTAAGGAGTTTGTATGTATACACATTAGAACATAAAAGACACTTAATATAGTTAAAGACACCTTCAAACTAATTTTTGAGAACTTCTGACCAATAATTACTTGATACTTTGACAAAACATACCAGCAACAAATGGAAAAAAAATTACCTTTACCATTCAAACACTTCAATAGAAAAATGATATTGCTACTATCAGCCTTAGCAATCATACTTATTTCAATAAAGCAAATGCCCCTGAAACAGGTCTGCACTGTTACTACACTGGGCAATATATCAACTCATAAGAATTTTTTTTTAATTATTATTTTACCGGAATTAACAGTTTAGTTATTTCAAAAAGATCAGATGTTCATTGATCCCATTATAAAATGGGAGGAGCTAAATGACTGGATTTGAATGCAACAGAGCTAGTAAAGTATGACTCCTGTTATTTGTCTATATGTATAAATTGCCAAATCCTCAGCTCACTCTCATATTTTCAGTCTCCACCACTCAGAGCACTAGAGTCAAGTTTTGTTTATGTCAGCCACCTCCTTTTTTTTTTTGTCCTGCTAGCTGGGCAAGATACTGCCCATTTGCTGTGGCTAGAGGCCTGGCTACTACCCTATCGATAAGCCAAAGACTGCCACTTCTCAGCTGGCGGCAAGAGAAATAGATTCAAGAGCACAGTCGTGCTCTGGGACCCTGGTATAGGGTCCACTGTTATGCTTAGTTAAAATTCAGTCAATAGCTTCATAACATACAGAAGGGAGAAGCAATAACAGAGTAAGTGAATACATTTTATTTTCTTGGGGAAAAAAAAATGGAAGTAGGGAAACTTAAAACACAAGATTTCCCAAAGCATTTGACAACCAGTGAACAAAAAGTAAATATTCTTATCTGACAGGTGCTTTATGCACTCAGCCACTGTGACTAAACAGCAGCAGCACTGTTTGCAAAATCAACACAGATGATTACGTCCAAAAACAAAAGGCGACCAGTTAAAATTTTTCATATCACAGTGACAAAAGACTTCTATTTCAGCTGTAAAGAGGTACCTTTGTTCTTATAAAGCACTGCTATCAAGTTAGCAAAAAAAAAAAACACCTCACTGATGCGTACTAAGGTGAATAATTGACTATTTCTTAAATTAGCCTTTAGAAGTAAAACATAAGACAACTCTGAAGCATTTTGTTAATCAAAATTGAAACAAACAATTTTCTCAATACTTTTTTGAAATTGCAACTTAATAAATATTTTATCTATTTTGTCAAGACTTCATTACTTGCCTATAAAGTACAGCTGGGAGCGTAGATGTCTTTTGTGTTCCTCCTTCCTTTTTACTTGGTTTTCTTTCCTTAGGAGCACGTAAAATTGCAGGTATGTTCAATTTCTATTGGATTTGAACAAATGCAGTACACATGAGTCTTGGGACTTTTAGAGAATAGCATTCCAATCTCAGTGTATGGAGGACAGGACTCAAATTGAGTGGGAAATGGCTTAGCCAGCTATTTTACAGACAAAAGCAACTACAGATACTTATATTACAAGATCAAATTAGGGTAATATAATCATTTCTCAGTTAAATAAATAACACGTTGAAATACTAGCATTTACAAATCATTTTCAAGCTTTAAAATAAAGGGATGTACAAATTTACATTTGTCTAGAAAGTGGAAATAAGAAAAGCAGAATTCACAAAACTGACAGAAGAATGCTGAGGCAGTTTGTTTTTCCCCCAACATTCCTACTACATTGGTGCTCGATAGGTTAATTAGAAAAATTATCTTATTGGACCAAGCCTTCCACAAAGCAGACGAGATTCTCTTTGGATTTCTACTAATCTGCAGTATGCTAGCTTCCCAGACAGCTACCATCTATCAAAGTCATTTCTCGGCAGCCCCGTGGGCCTGCATCTGTTCAACCAACTGGAAAAAAAAGCCATGCAAGCTGTGCAAATGAATTCTACTCTTTTTTTTTTTTTTTTGGTAATATTTGTACCAGGAAATATATTTGTGAATACTTTTTTCAAAGCCATGTTAAAAAGGAGAAAAAAAATCTTGATCTAGGAGATGTGATGTACTATGTGAATAATTCTTCCTTCACAAGTAGAAAAGATAGGTTGACAAAAATCTAACCAGCACAACCAGAAAAACTAACATAGCATAGAAGAACTGTTATTGCATAGAAAGGTAAGCTTCATTTCCTGAACAGCAGTACAAACTCAGCAGTACCAAAAGGCATCACTAAATTATGACCCAATTGTATGACTGCATTTTCACGATGAACAGTTTCTTCCATCTTCTTTAAAATTCTAAGAGGAAATCATTTCAAGCTCTCTCGAGAGCTAAAATGTCCATTGCCATTTAATACCTTTGATATAAAACATATGAACACTGCAAGAATCCTCATTTCTCTCTTTTCTCCATGTGTATCAATGGGAACAAAGAGATAACCGCTGGCAACAGGAGGTAATCCAAATCTTCTATTCTCCAAGATACTTAGATTCATTTGACCAAAATACTCCGCCCTATTCAGTTACAAAAAAATATCATACACATAGTACCTCTTATATAAACCACCAAGTTACCATACAATTTGAAGCCTGCAGTAACTGAAGACAACATGGAGACAAAAAATGGTAGGATTAACTTGTGCTTCACATTCGGCTTCATTACAAATGACAGGACAATCAATTATAGCAAATGAACGAATTTTGCAAACAAGATCGCTATTACAACAAAATTAAACTACAGATTTCCAGTAGGTGTTTTGCAGAAGTCTATATATTTCAATCAGGAAACATTATCCCCAGAGTGAAGCCTGAGTCTGATCACATCAATTTATTTGGCCACAAAAGTGACAGAAACAAAGAGACCCATTCTTGGAAAAAAAAGGTCCACCTATAACTATAAAAATAAAATAAAACCAACCTGTCCAATGATTCTACCCAGCAGAGCCCAAATGCCTTGCCCTTCATTTCGCAGTTTTCCATTCATATTTTGTAGCTCTTCCAAGGACTCACAAAGCTAAGCAGTTAAAGAAAAAAATCAACAGAAAAGAAAATCCATTAAGGTTTATTTAATAAAATTTATTCAACTTCTTACCTATCAAGGGTGCATTACTTTATTGTGGGATTGAAAAACAATGGAACTCATGTCAATATAGCTGAGATCAGTGCAATCAATCATTCAGCAGTTTAAGATGAAATCCTGGGCAGCTACTGACTTTGTAAAATGATCTGAAGCATTTCAGCATTAAAAATACAGTTCCATAAAGACAATTAGAAAGCAAAACTAAAATACAGCAATGTCTCATGTGTGTTGTCCATGCCACTCAGGCAGCAAGACTGTAGCAAGTAACATATAAATGAATTAAAGATCTATATTGCCATATCAAAAAACTTTCACCCATTATAACAGAGATATAACTTAGTAAAGGATGCAAGCAGAAACAAAGTTTTTTTTTGTTGTTGTTGTTTTTTTTTTTTTCTTCTGGAAGCAATTGTTACTTACTGCACAGCACATACAACCTATTGATCTGGTTACAAACTGCCACTCCCCAGTCTCCTTTGCCTTTAATCTCTTTGGGCACAAGGACCTGCTATGTCATTTATGTATGTTCTCATTTAATGCACATACCTGACAGTTTAAGAGTGAATAGCAATACTATTATTTGTTATCACTAATCACCTACATCGGATAGGTTACTGAATTCAGCAAGAATTACAACATGTCACCTGTCACAAAAGATAAAGTATTTCTATGTTCCCTTTAAAGTATTTAAAGGTTAAAAAATATTTAATTAAAATGAAATTAAGACATTAAATGCTTTTTTATGCACAACCATTAATTTGGATTTTTGGGGTGGGGTACAGAGGTGGGGGGTGTGGGTATCACACTGCTTTCTCAATGTTTCAAATGAAATGCACATGAAAAATGAACACATGAAGGGCCTTAAGGCTCAGTTCAGTCATGAGAGGGCTCTGTCTGCAATTTGTCACTCGAGCTCTCTGTGGGGTCAGTCAAAGAACCAGTGCCCAGCCAATGTAGGACTTTTTAGAAGTTGACTCTGCTTGTACAGTGGGGAAGGGGACAGATAGCCACATTTTAAGAAGAAATAAATTTTTAACTATTATTTTCTTTAAAAATAGAAAGTTATGTATCTTTGTAAGTCATTTTGTTTGGAAAGTGGAATGCTATCAAAGTTAACAGCAGCAATATTAAAACAGTACAATGGTTTATTATCCTTTTTTCTTCACCTTATTATACTCCACATGAAGCTTTTCTTGCTCATTTTCTAATTTATCCTTGATATTCCTCTGCTCAGCCATATTCTCCTGGATTTGAATCATGCGCATATTTCTCTCTATTTAAAAGAAAATCTTATTATTTCCTAGGCTTGGCTATATTTTCAAGTTTTAAGCACTAAAAAAAAAGTAAAGCAATGAAAAGCATAAAACCATAACAGAAAAGCACACAAAACTGTAACTTACAGGTTTATTACACAGCCTCAGCAGAATGAACACTCCTAACATTTACTTTTTGCTGCACATGACAACCTAGTATACTTACTTAAATGGTGAGCTTTGATCAGCTATCTACTTGACAGCCCCAAAGTCAAAAACACACCATTCCACACAGTAAGGAAAATATGAGGGGAAAAAAATACCAAAGCTCCTTAAGCTTCCACTCCCTTCTTAGAAAAGATACTGCCTGTGTATGTTTGAATGATTTTTTTTTTATTTTCTGAACCTTCTTTAAAAAGAAAACTCACTAGTTTTCTGTATAAATAGAGATTGTGCAGTAATATTCCTGACCTAAAATGAAAACGTAATTTGTGTTTGGCTAGTAAAAAAGAAATACAAGAAAAAAGCCAATGAACTTGGACAGTACGAATACAGTAAAATGATTATTTTTCATTGGGAAAAACATGCAATTTTGATCCTTACCAAGGTAATAATTGACAAAATCAGCAGTGAGAGCTGGTTGTTTATGTTTTCTTCTTCCATCAACACTGGAACTAGTATCTGAAGTATCCACTGGAAAAATGTCTGTGCTTATCCCCATTAACTCAGCTTTGCGCATAAGCTTGCGTATGGCTGAAGCACTGCTAGTAAGTGGTCGTGGCAGCTTCTCCCTGGGTACCCAGGCCTGTGGCCTGGTGGTACGAGCCAGCTCTGCCTTGGCACGGTACTGCTGTAGTCTGGCATTGATTCGAGCCTACAATAAAGAATTCCACGAATTAAGAACATAAGGGAACAATTCACAACCATTTTTGAGTTCCACATTTTGGAACACATCTGCATTTTATTTTCAGTTTAAAAGCCGCAGAGTTTAATAAATACTGTTTTCACTCTGGAACATTTTGACTCAAGAAAGACATTAACAGACATTTGATTTTATTTCGAAATGCATTACCCTTTCACTAGGTTTTGGAAATATTCAGTTTCTTTGATGAGGTTACCTCATTAACATGAATGATTGCTGGCTTTCAGACAATCCTTTCTGATAATAATTTGATGGAACCATGAAAACTCACTATTCAGAAAAACCTTGGCTGACCTATCAAAAATACACCAAGCTATACTTTAAATTGGTATTTATGAGAGCAATAAAATTTGGTGAATGGTATTTTTTCCACATTTGACATGCTTTTGTAGGAGCTCCTTTTCTCAATTCCGTATCTCTTTATAAATGTTAAACTGGTTGATTATAATGTGCCAAAAGCACAACCCCAAAGAGAAGTGAAATCAGCAGGAGAAGCTCACTATCCGTCTTGTTGATGACATCTGTATATTTGTGACCATCTGGGACATCAACCCCAGCCGATCAAGTTGTTGCTGACAGTTGAAAAAAAAATTGTCTTGTGGGAGCTCTGCAGCAGCAAGCCTGGCAGAAAATGACATCAACACACAAACCTTCAGAGGCAAAACTCCAGCTGACTATCAGTTAGAAGTTGTTTATTTGTCTGCATAAAGAAGCAGCTAAACTAATCTGACTGCCCTACCATATGGTGTGAGATACTCTTGAGACAAAAGCAAAAAAGTCTGCATATACACACGCCATGTTTAAGGACCACCTCTGATTACAAATAGCATTGCTGAAGGTAGTATTACAGGCACAGTTTAACATATAACCTTACTAGGTCTTGAACATTAATGACCAAGAAACATGACGAATGTGGTTTGTGGCTACCAAAATGTGGCATTTTTTCCTTGAACTCAGAGAAGCAAGGGAGAGATCCACCTGCAGTTGCTACCTTGTTTTATTCTCTGCTGGAACAAACAAAGATATTTTATAACTTCCTCTTCCTAGATGCTTCTTTACTGGTTACATTCTCAGTTTGGAAACTCCAGGGGTCATTTAAGATGTCATACAACTATACCCAGAGCCTTATTCCAGAAATAGATGACATATCAGACTGACTAGTCCAAATGAAAACCTGAACTCTCAACATGGATTTAAGCAATTTTCAAGTATATATTTTATTCAAGGAATGTACGTTTCCTTTATTGATATAAAGAAAGTATTTCAACATAGAGTATTTTCCAACAATCCATAATAGTCCTAGACAGTTTTATATTTTATATTCTTTAGAATGATTTTCTTTTTTGAGCCACAGGACTTGCCAGACTGTTAGCTCAAGTATTCCTGCCAGGGCTATGAAGCACCAAATATCAGCTTTTCATCCTTTGAAAGCGTGCCTCAAAAATCCAGTCACAACACCATACGACGTATTGGTACAATTGCATACTTATTTACATTAGCTCAATATTTGTCAGTCAAACTTAAAAACTCCTGTGGAAGCGAGCTTTTGTAATATGTGTATGTACACACATACTACCAATTCTTACTTCTCACACAAAAATCCTCTAGTAAATTCAACTGTCTTTGTTAAACTAGGACTTCACCTTATTGCACACTATATGCATGAGGAAGTTGAAGTATGAATTTGTATGTACTACGTTGTGTCAACTCCCCAGTCAGGCATTTCTGCCTGTACTAAGAACCCATTACAGTTCTGAATTTCTCGAAATGCACAGAAACCACTCAAAGACAAAATTATTTCATAAAACACATACCCATGGGGTCTTGCTTCAGGTTAAAGAGAAGGAAGAAAGGGAAATGCTGGGAACATACCAGCATTAGCAGCACATCATAGCAAATACAGGGCTCTAACCAAAGGCCTGAAAACAGAGCTAGTAAGAGCCCCGCCAGACCCAAATGGATTTTGCACAACCAACACTTACCGTTATGTTGGGTAGTGTTCATATCATTGTGATTTCTCCACTACATAGTGGTATTTCACATAAGTGAGAGTAGAGTGTATTACACAATTATGTAACTTGTTTTAAATCAAGCCATGCCAAGCTTAATACCCCACAGAAATATTTTATTCAAAATTCTTCAGTGACAGAGTTCGCTCATACTCATTCTCAAATGCACAGGTCACTTTAAATTAGAGTTTTCTTTTCCTATTCAAATATCTTTGAAGATCTAGAAAGGTATGATTTAATAAAAATTTTGATCACATGAAGTTTTATTTTCTGATCATTACACTACAGCTCTCACTTCAGAAAAAGGGAGAACTTTTTCCTCTTTCTTCTCTCCATAATTTCTCTCTTCCATTATTTACTAAGCAACTGCCAATTTCTATTACAAATTAGGCAGAATTCCTTCAAGTAACAAGCTGCTTTTCTGCATGGGCATGATTTTTCTGCAGAATTCAGTGTGGCCTCAACAGTGAAAGCAAAGTAGGCCACAAATTTGTCAAGACTCAGAAAAAATTAAGTACACACACTCAAACATACTGAAGTATATAGATTTCCTCAGAAGGACTGAAATCTTGATATCAACAAGACACTTATCAGCTGAGCTCATGCAATAACTAACAGTTTCACATGGTTCAGCCACTGCACAGGGATATAGACTTTGCCTAACATTTTCAGACATTTCCTACTCAGCAGCACAAACTCAGTATCTGTATTTGATGCCAATTTTTTTTCTTCTAGGAAATCTTTACTGTAAAAAAAAATGCACATAAAATTCTACTTATCTCTACAGCAAGTGAAGAAGTGATCTAGCAAGAAAACATTTCAGGCAAGCTAAACTCTTCTGCCAATGCTAAAATATTACTACAGGAAAAAAAAGCAGACTTTCACTGAACATCTATGTACAAAAATGCCTTATTCTTGTCTACCTGTGTGTGGTTTGTGCTAAGAACCTTGAAAAAAAATGTTAAACAAAATCTGTGGATTGCAATGAAAATTTAATTACCAACTTTCTGCAAACAAACTAGGTCTTCAACTCAGGCAAGGGTAGATATTCCTTTTTGACAGTAAGTTTGTTGAGAATTGCTCTTAAGAGAATTGAGAATTGTCTTAGCAAAACTCACTGCTATGGGAAATGAAATATATTGATGGCACACGTTCAGATTTCATTCACTATATATAACAATTACCAATCTTCTTCATTTCTTTCTTGTTTAAAATGGATGATTAATGCAGATGCATTTATGTCAGGAATATAGTACCTGAGCTTCTGGTGAAAGCTGTTTTTCTCTTTCCTGTAAGGACATTTTACAGTAAGATTGTAATGCCAAGTAGTTCTTCCGCTTCCATTTTCTGTCTAACCTGTCCGCATGCTGTTTACAATAAGCAAAAAAAGGGTCAGCTATATCCTGTTTTAGAGAAAACAAAGGAGAAGGAACAAAAATAAAGTTAAGACATACAAGGCCAAAAGGCTCTGAACAGCATAAACATTGTGCCAACAGTTTCTGTATTCAAATAGACATGTTTTTAAAAACAATATATATGTTTCTAAATCAACTTTGTCACATTGATTTATCTTATAAAGTGTTTTTCCATCTTTTTCATTTTATGACCTTAAACGTTTTAAAATGCATTAACTTAAATAGTTATCTCAGTAGTTTGATCTCTGCACTATTTTCTCATTCCCAGAAAAAAATGCATAAGAAATTCCTAAGTGCAAATCCATTTAGCATATAATATGTATTGTTAACCTCCTATTGCTTCACTGTGTCTTCTTTTGCATAATATGCTAAAAGGAATTAACAATCTGAAAAATACGTAAGGCAATATATCTGTTTTTCTCAAATGATTTTTCAGATGTTTTTGGTGTGATTAATCATCTCTCAGATCATTTTTTTTCCCATTTTTCATTCTTCCTTCCAACAGACTAGCACATTATCATGCTGTAAAGTTACAGTAACTTTTAGTACATGCGAACGTTGCAAGCAGTTTACAAACATACAAAAATACAAAGGGCTGGAGTACCTCTCCTATGAACACAGGCTGAGGGAGTTGGGGTTGTTCAGCCTGGAGAAGAGAAGGCTCCGGGGAGACATTACAGCCACCTTCCAGCACCTAAAGGTGGCCTACAGGAAAGCTGGGGAGGGACTCTTTGTCAGGGGGTACAGTGACAGGACAAGGAGTAATAGTTTTAAACTAAAAAGGGCAGCTTTAGATCAGATATAAGAAAGAAATTCTTTACTCTGAGGGTGGTGAGGCACAGCCCAGAGAAGTTGTAGCTGCCCCATCCCTGGAAGTGTTCAAGGCCAGGCTGGATGGGGCTTTGAGCAGCCTGATCTAGTGGGAGGTGTCCCTGCCCATGGCAGGGGGTTGGAACTTGGTGATATTTAAGGTCCCTTCCAACCCAAACCATTCTATGAAATATCTGAGCCATGATGAGATTCAGTCTGAGAAGTATGCTTCATCACCAGTATATTGTCAAAACTGCAGAAACATCATCATAAATAAACAGACTAATAAAATCTTGAAGCAGTCTTCCTTCATAAGGTAATAAAAATATTATGAAATAATTATCCTATCCAACTTTCCTTCACTCACATACAAAACAGAATAATAAAAATCTGTACAGGCTTTCCTTATTTTTATTTTGATTTAGACTTTCAGAATGTGTGACAACTTACTGCCAAAAATTAGCAGCTCCCTATAATTAGATTCTACGAGGGAGGCCTTGATTAAAATTACTTAGTTACAGAAAACATGTAAGAAAATTTTCAAGTGAAAAGACAAGGCATACGCCTAGAAGAAATTCACACAATTTTTGAAGATTCAACATTACACACAATTTAGTAGGGAAAACAACATAAGGCAATTGCACTTTTCCTACTTGTCAATCTCACAAAAGTACACAAATTTGTGATCCCTTTAAAAAGGATCACTTAGTGGTCTGCTTTTTCACAAACAAAAGTTTCAGCGTCAATAGAGCAAGTAGTGTTTGTTTGTGCATTACCTGTGATACTTCCTAAGGCAATAAAAAATTAAATTGTGCAAATGTGAACACAACAGGCTTAATCTAAACGATAAAAATCAGAATGAAGTTTGGCAACCTAAAAGTACTTATATTATAAAACTGAATTCTGAGTAAGAACTTCAAATCTGAATTGCTTTAATCATATTACAGGAATAAGACTGGTAAGAACATGTATTAAAAGCTATCAGTAAGTTATAAATATTCACTTTTCCTTCCAGTTCCTAAGAGTAATGCAAGGAAAGCCATATACAGTTTGGAGGAAACATTGGAAGACATGCTTGAAAAAATGGTATTAGAAATGTAGTTAATTTCTCAAGACAGTCGTACTCTGCACGAAACAGAGAGAATACTAGAGTACATAAACAGCAAAGTGTCAAATTAGGTGAAGTTCAAGAATTAGATTTAGAATTCATCTCATTGATTTACCGTGTATTAAGTTGACTTTTGTATTAACCTTCTCTATCCCTTTTTCCAGGCCATTTCAAAAGATGTTCAGAGTTGGACTATTTCATCAACAAAGAGCCCTCCCTGGACAGTCCTTTTATTTGGCCTATGACTTCCTAGTAATTTACAAAAACTTGGCTCAGGAATAGTGAATAAAAAAGGCAGAATTTCAGGTCTTCCCCACAAACTTTTGATACAACCTTTTTATTCTATCCTTTCCAAAGCTACATCATACCTACCTCTTCTGCTGCTGCTTCTGAGAGAAGGCCTTCCTTCTGAGCACAGGTCACGTGGAAATAAGCTCTGCACATCCCAGCATCACAGCTAATGCATACACCTGTTCTGGCAAAACGAGGATCTTCACAAAAACTGCACTCCTTTATAAGGAAAGGTAGAAAGTGGCAGAGTATTTCAGGTGCATTTTGCCTAATATTTGATAATTTACATCTTACATATAAGAACTAGACATCTGGGTTTACTCCCGTGTGGTACAGAAACCAAGTATGCTGATAACATTTGGCAATACTTAAAGCTTCACCACTTCCCAACCCCCCCCAGTTGACTTCATTTTCAACAAGCAATGGAAAAAAGCTTAAACATCCTAAATAGCATATTGGATGAACTTCTATAACAAGTTCTATGCCTTCTATTTCCCTTCAGAGCAACAACTAAATAGCATCTAAGCAATACATACATACTTAACTGTATAGGTGGAATATTATAAAACCACAATACTGCCCAGCAAATGTTCAGTTGTTCAATAATTCAGAGCACACACACACACACACAAAAAAGAGCAGTCCTCTGGGTGACTTGAAAACCATAGATAATTACATGATGTCCTTTAATAAGCTCTGATTGAGAAGCTAATTTGTGACAATGGAAGAAAAAATAATCAAGAAATGTAAGTATCAGTAAGTAAGTTTGTGATTCACTTAAAACACTACGTTAAGGCTTCAGCTACATTCATTCCCAGCACAGCTGTTTGCAACACAGCAAACTGACATCCACTAATGTAACCTGGAAAAAATACAAACATATTTTTCAGCTGGATCAGTTCCTCAGTCTGGTTCACCACAAATTCATACTGAACAGCTGTTACAGCAAACTAGAGTGGTAAATGCAGGAACAAGCAAATGGGAACACAGGCTGCTAAAGCGGTGGTGCTATCCACTGTGTCAAGTGACCTAGAATTACACAGTTGTGCATTTCTTAATCTCTCACATGATGAGTATGGAGCAAAGCTGTGCATCACCTACAGAAATTATTTCCATGCAGAAAGTTAAACAACAATAGAAAGGATTTGCAAATGAAATTCAGTGACAGAAGAATCTCAAAATATTGCATACTCTACCCTAAAAGGGCACCCTTTAACTGCGTCACCGCACCACGTAACAGACAAGAAACGAAGCGAATCATAGATTATTATTTGAAACCGGTATTCCAGGGAGGTGTTTAGCTAAGCTGTAACTTCCACACTTAATACAGCAAACAGGGATTGTTTAAAGCTCTGTGAGAGTAATGAGTCCTCCTATGTGCAGTTCACTCATCTTACTCACAGTAAACCTTGCTCCTATACATTACTCATGCTAAAAATTTAAAAAGCGTGATTCATTGCAACAATAAGCTGCAGGGTTTTGGTAGTCAGCTCATACTTTTTTATACAAACATTTCTAAACAATGCTAAATACTCCAGCGGGTCTATGTTGAACATGGTCCTAATATAGGTAAGTTGCACATGGGCCACCCAAAGTGTTTTGATTTATTTTAATATATTTTTACAAAGTTATTACCAATTTTAATTTAGCATTCAATTTGACAAACTGAAATCCCAGGAAATTTACTATGCGTAAATTAAGCATTAGAGAAGCAGTACTACAGCCATCTTTCCTCACGTTAGCCAGATAGATATAGATTCTCCACACTGTCCCCATAGCTATAGCAATAGTTAGCAAATCAGTGTTGGCCTCTGCCCTTTGCAATGGTTTTCTGTATGTTTTGTACATGACCACTTTTGACCTGGATTGAAAACATTTACATGTAAAAGACTGTTTTAATGTTAGAGCCACTTTTTCTGTTCAAGTTTAGGACCCCATACTGTTATGTTCTATTTTGGTTTTTAATATTGCTTTGCAGCAATCCTTTTGTATGCATTCTAGCTTATGATTACAAAGAACCAAAAGTAGTTCTTAACTGAATTTACATCTGTGTCTTAATCCACCTTTTCTTTTCTCCATTTCAAATCCCATAAATCCTTTTCTCTTTCCAACCACATTCTGGCAATCTGCCACTAACTGACTTTTAAAGAAAGTAACTGGCACTTGCATAAAAAAATTAAGGAAACAGAAAAATAGTGACAGAAACTACAAAGAATAGCGGTAACGAAAAATAGAAAAAAGAGGGAGGGAGGAGTGAAAGTATAACAAACACAACAAATTTCATCACATTTGCAGTCCCAAACCTCACTGTTTGGGGAAAAACAAACAAAAAAAAAACAACAAAAACAAAAAACAACAACAGAAATAAGATTTGGAAGCCATATGTTATTCCATGTAAAAAAGCAAAATAAAGCTACTGGTAGGTAGTACATCTCTTCTAGACTTACCTTGGCACCATACTTTGAATAATTCATTTCTGTAAGCGTTACTGGCCGCAATTTGTCAATATCTCCAAATGCCACTCCTGGAACATACAGGGCACAAACAATATGGACCCACCTAAAACAGCAGATAAAATTAGGTTACTGTTATCAACATTTTGTTCCCATATTACGCTTGCCAATTTCAGGTTTCAAAGTGCCACGTGAATGTTACAGATGCCAGAAAAAAGCGTACATAAACAAAAAATATATTAGAAGCAGGGAGGGAATACATATTGGGAAGTCAGCACACTGAACCACAGCAAGGATTTTCAGTGCAACTGGGATTGCTTTGCTTGTCTAGATCAAGGGCAAGGTGACCAACACCCTCTGTTCTGATGGTTCTTAAGCAGAGTTCCCCATCACTGTTTATGCAACGTGAAACATGTATTAAGGTTTTGATATTACTTATGAAACTAAGGCAGGGTGGGATGGTAGAAGTAGAAGAAACAAAATTACTACCTGGTTAACAGAAAAATCCCAGTAACAAACTACCTACAAGCCATTAACTCACTTCACTAAAGGAATTGGTTGGTAAATCTAACAAAAGCCGTAACACTGACCAATTCATAGTGTTGTATCTGACAAGACTCTTTTCACCTGCATATTTGAAAATAGAAGTTTTTATACTATTGTTAAACCCCTCTTGTTTGAGATGCAAAGTCATAAATTCACTGTAAAACATGAAAAACTAAAACAGTGAGAAAAATGTACATTTGAAATATAAATTTACATACAGTAATTTTCACAGATTTTACTAGGGCTCTCGGCATCCACAGCAGAGTCATAGCACTTTAACTACAGGTAGAATCAAAACAAGATCTGAAGATTAGTTACAGTTTTGTCTTTAAATAACATGGTCCAAATATGACAGCACGCTAGCTGCCAGAGAACAAGCTGGGATACTCAAGTGTTCTGCCAAACTTCTTCATGTACAGATAAAGTAAAGCCCATCATTGTTTTTAATATGATATAAATACTCCAACATGCCAGCAGAACTTCCTGATTTAATACAAAGTTATGCAAAAACTAAGACTGTTCTCATTACTGTATGAAAATTCATCTTCTGCCTGCCTCTCCACAATGTATTCCTCTCTGGTAGCAATGGAGCACCTGATACCATCCTTCAAGGTCATTCTCTGGTGACCAGCCATGGCCTGAGGTGCTGGTCAAGGGAAGTGATTGTCCCAATCTACTCGGAGCTGCTGCAGCCTCATTTCACGTGCCACATGCAGCTTTGGGCACCACAGTGTTAAGAATGACGTAAAATTTTAGAGGGTGTCCGTTAGACAGTGGCCAAAGGAGGACAACAAAGATGGCGAAGGGTCTAGAGGAGAAGACATATGAGGAGATGCTGAGGTCACTTGGTTCGTTCAGCCAGAGAAGAGGAGACTGAGGGGAGGCCTCATGGTGGCCTACAGCTTCCCCATAAGGGGGAGAAGATGGGCAGGTGCTGAGCTCTGCTATGGTGACCAAGAATAGGACCCAAAGGAATGGTGGGACGCTTTCACAGGGGAGGGTCAGGCTGGGTGTTAGGAAAAGGTTCTTGACTGAGAGGATGGTCAGGCACTGGGACAGGACCCCAGGGAAGAGGTCACAGCACCGAGCCTGCTGGCGTTCAAGAAGCATTTGGACAACGGTCTCAGACACAATGGATGATTTTTGGGTGGTCCTGTGCAGAGCCAGAGGTCAGACTCAATGATCCTTGTCGGTCCCTTCCAACTTGGGATATTCTCTGATACTATCTCCGCCCTCTCAGAACTGGTTACAGTTTGGCCTAAACCACTACCATAATTTTATGAAATACTTTTCTACCAAAGAGTTTGTGTGCATGAGTATGTATTTTATCAAATACTATACATTTACTAGAAGAAATATCTCATCTCCACAAACATACAAACTGCTCTTTTCCAAAAGGAATCAAGACCCTATTTTTTATTCTTTCAAGCAAAATGCTACACACAGAGTAAGACATGTAACTTTGAAATAAAGATACTGCTTAGCCATTAATAACTGCACTAGGGCTTTTCTATATCCTTTCATTGATTTAAGATGCACTACAGAAAACATATTTGTATAAGTTGAAGTCACACTTCCTCACAGTTACTATTCTTAAAAAAAAAAAAAAAAAAAAATCAAGGCTCTGGTTGGAGATTTTTCGTAGTACATTTAGAAGACTGCATTAAAATTTACCCTCCAAAGTTCAATATAAAGATACACATCTTCTACAAGCAGCTGCTTCTCAATTTAATTTGCACAGTTTTTTTCATGCTCCACTGGTGTATTAAATGCTGCTGCACTCTGTAGGAGTTTATCTATGATAAACCCAACAGCTGGCTGCTTGCTTCATACTGACCTTCTCAAACGTTTTAGTACATGTCACCGAAGTATTACAGTATTAGAGATTTAAACTGCCATTTCAGTGTGATTGGCACACAAGTGCCTCATTTCTTTAGCCACTTTTATGTGAACTCGGACCTGAATCTTTATTAAAAAACATATAGAAGTCAGTCAAGTTCACAGCTGAAGCAATTTCAGCTGCTTTTAATACCAGTTCTAAATATTTTCCTGCTCATTTGTTTAGCTGCACATGTTTTAGAAGCTTGTAATTAAGACAAATGGGTAATCAAAGAGAATAATCTTCCCTGTTACTTTACCATCCATTTAGCTTGGAGCAATGATGACAGATGTTGATTAGGGAAGAAGAAAAACTCCATACCATAACAAGGACAGAATTCATATTCTTGGATAATATGAAAATTTTATTTCTCAAAATGATAAATTCACGTTTATGCTCATGAAGCTGAGAGGTTAATGTGAAAAGAATTCTGCTGAGAAATTAAGCACCTCTTTATTATAATGATTCACATAGGAACAGAAATAATTCCAACTTGATTGTGAAAAGAAACTGAATAGGCTTGGTCTCACTTTTGTGTAATTTCCAGCATTAATGCCCATAAAGAATTTCTTTTTAAAAGGTTGTAAAGGGATGGAGAGTTGAAGGATTCCGTTATTCAATAGTCTATGGTACTATTCCAAGAAATGAACTGACCTATATTGCAGTTTACTCAGTACTGTGGTAAAATAATAATGGACATCCTACCTTACTTTGTATTGCCCCCATTCCCCTACTGAGTTTAAATTAATAAAATAACAGAAAGAGCGCACAGGGTTATTCACATGTTGGCTAGTATTGGTTTTTTTCTAGTACATAAACCTATTCACCTGGGAGAGTAAACTTATACTTATTCATGACAGCCATATCACATCATCTAGCAGATAAAAATGCAATAACAGTGATAAAAAATTGTCATGTTAATCTCCACCAGTCAACAAAGCAGGCATATGCTTTTGCACAAATAATCAGTACTGCAGAGAAAACACTTCCATATTAATCAAAAACATACTGCTATTTTATAAGAAATTTCAAGCAAGCAATTTTTAAAATGTTGACTGTAGTTTCTATTATCATTATAAGGGAAATTACATATATAGTGCTTAAACTGCTTTACAGAACACAGGAATAAAAAGTCTGAAATACAGTTAGAAAATAAGAAGCTGAGCTCAATGTATATTCAATGGAGAAAGGTAGCTGCCCTCCAAAGCCGATTCCTAGCACTTACATCTAATGAAGAAGTTCAGTGGTATGAATACCTTCCTTATCTGTTTATTTCCACTGCAAACTTAAAATGTTTTTGATATTAGAAAAAATTACAAGCTAAGGCAGAAATGCAAAGGCATGTGCATTTTAATCCACAAAATCTCAATCACTTATGATACTTTAATATTATATTTACTTTCCTTAAAACCAGTATGTCAAAAAAGATTTCCAAAAATATCATCCAGAGCTCTGCTGACCTTTTAATGATGGCAGGATCAGTCTGTTACAGTATTAGCAACAGTACTGGAACTGAAAACAGGAATGAAAAAAAACCTACAGCTAATACCAAAGAACTGAAGAAAAAAATGAATATGCTTTTGCTCTCATTTAGATGACTGTGACTGTCTTGTAATGATGTCATCATTTAGAGAAAACCACTACAAGCCAGTGGATGAAAGAAAACTGAGGTACATGGCTATATTTGTGATTTGCTAGCACAAAATATGTTGTTCTCTAATATATAGCTCAGTGTAAATGGTTTAAACATTAAACAACATGAACTCATCTATCGTCATCAGTAAGATATGACTGCAGATTTTTATAATCCTACTTATCAAACAGATGTGGTCAAACAGGATTAAGAAAGCTTTGCTTTCTTCTGAACAGCCTTATCAACTAATTAGATTGCCTTCCCTTGTTAACACAATCAATGAAAGCTTATGACAGGCCCATTAGCCAAAAATGTTGTATACTATTATGCACCTGCAACTTGCAACTGTAAAATGTATATAAAATCCATATGTATAGTATTTATACTGTTATATATTATATATGAATAATATAAATATTATATTGTGTAATTATATAATTTTATATAAATTAAGAAGCAGTAAAAAAGATGGGGGGCAACAAAGCTGGTGAAGGGTCTAGAAAACACGTCTTATGAGGAGCAGCTGAGAGGGCTGAGTTTGTCTCACTTGGAGAAGAAGAAGGCTCAGGGAAGACCTTATTCTACTTTACAACTACCTTAAAGGAGACTGTAGCGAGGTGGGTGTCTGGCTCTTCTCCCAAGCACCAAGTGAAACTGCCTCAATGGTGTCACAGGAGGTTTGGGTTGCATATTAGGAGATGTTCTTTACTAAAAGGGTTGTGCAGCATTGGAATAGGCTGCCCAGGGAACTGGTTGAGTCACCATCCCTGGAGGTCTTCTAGTAGCGTACAGATTTAGAACTTGATAGCATGGTTTACAGGTGGACTTTAGTACTAGGTTAATGATCGGACTAGATGATCTTAGAGGTCTTTTCCAACCTGAATGATTCTACGGTTCTGTCATTCTGTGATAAAAATGTATGGAAAAAGAACTTAATTGTGTTAATTGTTCTCAGAAAAAAAAAAAACAGTAACATCGGCCATAAACATGACATCACTAACCATTTGCTCTCCTTTATTGTAGGAAATTAGTTGCCATTAATAACCATATCAATTTATTTTTCAAATATGACGGAACGGAAGACATCACATAAAAAAGGTCTTTTAGCATATCCAGCAAGACATCTGTATACATACAACAATACATGGGTCACTTCACATTGGAGAACAGGTTTTATCATTCCCTGAATTAAACAGTGATTTTTTTTTTCTCACTTAGGTACATCTGTTGCTCATCAGTCCATAAACCTATATTATTACAATGGATGTGAAGAATATTAGGAGTGAAAAAAAGATTAGGTGATTGACTATCCAAAGAGCACCCAACTCAAACTGAGACAAGAGAAAGAATATAAGCAGTTTAATTTAAAGCATTGTCTCCTACAGGAACAGACAAGGGCAAACCCCAAACTTTTAGGCATAAGCTGGATTTGAAACACCACTTCTTCAGCCTTACCTGCCCGCATCCGTCTCCTTGAAGATCCCATCTTGGTTTGGACATAGTTCACAACTAGGTGTGACACCACATTTGCATGCATCACAAAACCAAGGTTCAGTGGAATTTTCTGAAGCTGAGCTCATGATGGAATCACTCTCTCCATCAACACCATAGCAACCTACATACGCAAAAATGAAAGACACAATATAAGGAAAGACAAATGAACATGTACTTCTCAGTTATGATTTTCAGCAGGAAATACACACAAGCACACTCAGTGGCATGATAATGAACATCCCAAGAAAGCTTCCAATATTTCTGCAAGGATAACCTTTAGCGCAAAATTTATATTCTAAATAGACCCTATTTCTAAAGAATGATCTTATATTGCAACCAAAAAATGTAAAGGTCTGTTTTACTTTGTTCTTTTAGTAATGCTTGGTGTTCTAGACTATCCATTAACAATTTAAAAAAAAAAAAACAACAAAAAAACACACAAGACAAAGCAACCCACAAAGACAGAGAATCATAGCATTTTTTCAGTTAAAGAAATATATTTCAAGTTAAATGCAACAGCTAAGGAAAATTTCTGAAGTCCAGTAAAATACTGACCAACTATTCTGTTTTGTAGAAATGATTCTTAATGCCTTTAAACATTTATTATCCTACAAGATCCTTCATACCTCTCTTCTCCACCGTTGTAGTAGTGCTTACATAGAGCTACCTGTCTTCCCATGCAACTGGTAAAGTCTGCTTTGAGCTGGATCAGCAGTCTGATCCAAATTATAACATGGTTTCTTAAATACTAGCACCAAATGAGGAATCCATGGGTATCATGGGTCAGGATCTAGATTTGAGAGCATATCCAGCTGTCTCTTGGATATTGCTATCTTTCTGCTTCTCACTACCCTGAAATGAAGGTGTCTATTTTCCTCTAAGAAGTCAATTGTGCTAGCAGTACTCATTCAACAAATAGCCATCCTACGTTTCCACTTTGCATACAGCATCCAATTCAGCTAAAGAGAATATACATATTAAAAATAAAAATAAGAATTTGCATCCCCCAAGGGTTGTAAGACTGAACTTAAAAGACCTTCTGTAACTTTAAAACTGAAGTATCATTTGATGAGCACAGATTAACAGTTTTGAGACACCACTTTGGTGATTGCTAAAAAAAAATTAAATATACTTCATCAATCTCATTTTTAGTTGATTTTAAATTGTGATTAAACTAATTCAGTTTCTCAATTCTTCTTTGGTATGCCCAGTGCTTTTACGATTTTAAGGCATCTCTGTGTGCTTAATCACCTCAAATTTAGTATTTTAAAGTGATTTAGAAGCTTGTTACTTAAATTTTGAAAAAGAGTAAGAGTACTCCTACTACTGTAAATGACAAAAAGGAAAACGTTAAAGCTTATCACCACAAAACCGTGCTTCTGTATATGCCACACTTTGAACATTTACCTTTTCCTCAGTAAGAGAAAAATAAGACTTCATAGTCTATGTTAAAACACAGTAGAGACACTGCTGAAAGATTAAACTCAGCTATTTGTCAAGTACAACGATCAAGTCAACATTTTTGCTTGCAGAGCAGTTAAATTATTGAATTTTGCAATTAAATAGCAACATCATTTGTTAGTTTGGTTCATTACCCACTGACTATAATAAAATAGTAACAGTGCTCTAACTCCCCCTGTGACAGAAACAGAGATAATAGACTAAAACTACCTTCAGAAAATAAGCAATAACACTCACTGTAGGTACCATTTAAGAATATAGTCTTCCATTACAGCACAAGATTCATCAATAAGTATTAAATTAAGTCACCAGAATGTTTCTTTTTTATTATAAAGGTATTCCAGAATCAAAGGACAAATAATACCCAGAAGTGCCAGACAAGATTCATTAGGTATAAAATATTGTACGGCTCATACATAAACTAACTCAATTTTCTTTATAATGTCATACCAGCTCTAAGTAGTATCCCAGAAAGTTCTTTTTAAGTTGTAACAACACAATCTTGAATATATGCCAGCAAAGCTACTTTTAAGCAATTACATTAATGTACAAACACATTGATATCATACTGCTGATGAATAATTAAGCTTTTTATAATTCTGACAGACCGTTCTTATCAAACTAATATTTCCTAAGTGTACTTATTAAAATTACCTAACACTATAGGAGCAGTAATACTATCATCAATCCATATGGCAAAATAAAATTGGTTTCTTCTGAACGCTGATAATTCTTCAACAATCAAATGTAATTCGATTTGTTTTTCTCAACTAAGTGCTGTCAGGCTGCTAAAATTAGAACGGTGACTTTCCACAACTGTCTTACCTTCATTCTGAAATATTTGCCTAGTTACACTTATCAGTCATTTACACCTGATATTTTTTGTCCCTCTTCCTAGGAAACTACATGCATTTGCTGTAATTATTTCCATCCTTTTCACGTGTGTTGACAACAGACTTAGTTTCCATGAAAATGCAAATATAAGTAATTTCTCATGTGGATTCAAAAAGTTGTCAAGAGTTATAACCCAAGGGTTGTTTTTTTTTCCTAATTTATACAGCAATATCACAACTTTAAAGACTTCAAGATCTCTACCAGACAAGAGGAGGCATCCGCTCTTTTTCCCTGTCATTTAGCAAAAGCTAAACACCCTACTGCTACATGCAGCAAAAGGGATGGTCATTAGCTGGAAAAAATACACTACATTACCATTAATCACAGCTGATAAATACACCAAAACAGTGTTGTGCACTACAGTTGAAACAAAGTTAATCCAGCCCATAAGAATGTCACTAACTGGCAAATAAAGCTAGAGAAGCCAAGATACAAAACAGTGTTCCACAGATCGTATGATTCTGTACCAGAAACCTCAATTGCTGTGAAGGAGCATAAGTAACAAAAAGACTGCCTTCAGAAGTAGTTTTTTTCTACCCACACACATCAAGTCATTATCCTTAACCACTAGGAAAAGAACTTCATTGTGCAATTTTTCACAAAAAGTACTTTGTAATTATTCTGAGTAGTGCCATAGATCTGTTTAAGCATGCTCCAAAATAATTCAGAACTTTACACAACAAATCTGTAGAGTTTATTTTCTAGCACAAGTTAACACTAATGTATATAGATTAGTGAAACACATAGTATTTAAATACAGATTCACAACTAAAATCTAAATTTGATCTAACAATACTTTAAAAAAAATACTTGAGCCCCCAAATTAATTAGAAACCACTTGTTAAGGTATGTTGTCTGTTAAGAATATGCAAGTATTTTAACATAGAATTTTTCTGGTGTTTGCTATGAAGGGGTTCCTGCTGCTTTTGGGTTAAGTGGTAACAGAAACCAGAGAAGAGATCAAATTTCATCAATTTAATAACCCTCTGGATAATGCAGATCTCTTGAGCAGCTGTATACATGAAATGTCTGTAAAGCTACAGTGTAAAAGTGAGACCATAAATCTTTAGATGGATTCGACACCCAAAATCAATATGCTTATGAAGATAATTAAATTCCTTAGACAAACTAGCAGTGAAAAAACTAGCATGCCAAAATATACAGTAAAGCAAAGAATTATTAGTAGCTCAATTTTTAAAGTTTTCATGATTCCAACACAGTTAAATTTAAAAACAAAAAGTAATTGATGACAAATATTTGTCCCAATTTAAAGGGTCACATAAAACAATACTGATGCCATTTGATATTAGAGCATGATAGGATGCCAAATATGTACAGGAACAGCTGTAACTGTTTTTTTTAAATATGTAAGAAAAAAAAATTACTTCAATTGAGTTATGAAGGTAAAAGCAATTTAAGAATGAAACCCTTTTGAAGAAATGTACTGATTGGGCTAAAACTTGAATTTCAGTCCAAGTAAGAGTACTTGGAGCAATCAACAACCTAAGATCATTACAGCATTCACCTGTTCTGTCCATTCACAATGTCCTGATCATTGGTGGTAGTTATTCTAGAATAAACACCTAAGCCTCCTCTATGAGTTGCTCCACTTCTCTACATAAACATTACTTCTTGAATACCTTACAGTTTTTCAAGATATGGCAATGTGCTTTCTGGTTATTAACTTGCAATCATAATGAAAACCCTGGCAAAGGTGAAGAACACTGCTAAGCAGTACAAAATTCAGAACATTTTTCAAAATGAAATACTGAATTTATTTTTTTCTCTTGCCATCATTAGCTGTAACACTAACTGCCAACAGAAAGCTTAAATGGATAAGATTATATTACATCTTAAAAGAAGTTAACTGAATGCTACACATACTTACAGTACACTTAATGCTACACTTAAAAGATAGAATTGTGGATAAATTATCAAATACATTCAGGCAAGCAGATATACTAAATATGACTCAACAATTAACACTGATGGAAAAGATGAATCTGCAGTTCTAAACCACGCTTTCAGCGGCTTCCACTTAATTTCAAGTAACATGACAGCCATGCTAAGGGACTCACATTTCTCTTCTAAGCTGAAAGATTAAAAAGAAGTGTTTTGCACTGCAGTGCTATAACTTAGCTTGTGTATTAAACCAGACAGTACAGAAGGCACTTGATAAACAAGTCTAAATGTATTTTATTCCAAATCTGCCTGAATAATTACAATACAGAGATCAAGAGTTCAGTCTTTAAAACATGGGTATTTCCTTATTTTACCAAAGTAGTATTCTTTTATCCGTGCTAATTATCTCATTTTAGGATCCTTAAAACTTTGATGAGTGTAAAGGTTCAACAGATTGTGTACCTTCTTTTCCCATGTTTGAAAAAAATATTTTGTCCTAGTAACAAAGATTTAAAGAGTGTTATTTTTATGACTCTTTAAAATGCATAGTAATGCAGATATGTTGCTTGATAAATCTTTCAAACCTTGTATTAAACAACTAAGCTGATGAGCAAGACAAAGTTGTTCTGTCTGACCATCCTGTTTGAATTGTTAGGAATTGTGGGGTTTGAACAAAAAGCAATGTAACAGCTCGCTACAAGCGTATCTCCCAAGCTACATTAGGAGGTAATCTTCCAGATTCTTTTTCAAGGCAGCACAGTTGTTTGTGTTGTTGGGTGTAGTTATTTAGGTTTCAACCTGAGGACTGAAAGGACAACAAAGGAGAAGATGCACGTCTTCTAACTGACATGTTAGGTTTCAGTTGTTAGACTTAATGCTGAATAAGTCCCAGGTGCAGTAAGTCAACCAACTGCACCTTTGATTTGAAAATATGTCAAAGGAAACTTAAAAAAAAAAAAAGAAAAACGCTTTACTGAACATGCATGATGTCTTTCCTTAATGATCATAAAATTCTGAATTTTGGATCTTTGGACTACCTGGTAGCCCCTTCTCAATTACTGTTCGCAAATACATGCTATGTATTCCTTATTGCTGTATCACAACTCCTTGTCTGCCACCTCCTTGAATGCCTCTCACACTAAGTGATAGAACTATATGAGTAATGCCGATGAATTTAAACACATGAAAGTCAAGATGTTAAAATTCTCATAACATTTATTCTTCCACAAACTGCATCTCTGTATTACGATTACAGCTAAGTTGTCTATTGAATGTCATTTTATACAGGAAACTAACTTTATTCCCTGATTTTAAACCTACTGCACTCTGTCATTAGCTTATTTTTATGCATTGCCATTAAAATGAAATTACAAACACTGAAATGCTAGCATTAAAACAATTGTAGTGAAATTTACGCCACCGAAGGAAAAGGGATGAGACCTAATTCTTGTCTTGGCTGTGTCTGTTCCTCTGTCTCTCCAAGAGAATAATTTTTTGTCAGTGAAACAGAACATCTGCATGTGCTAACACCACCTACGTACACTTTGAATCGAGAAAACATGAATATATGGAGACTACACTGTAACTTTTAGCAAGGGAAGTTTTATTCTCCGACATACACATCACAGTAAAGTAAAAAACTAAAAATAAAAATAGAGCGGATGGAAAAGAAACAGCTGGAAAAATGTAGAACTTCTCTTATTGAATTCATAGCAACTAACCCAAGAGCAATAACTGGCAAGTGTACTACCTACAGTTATGTCACATCCTGTGATATGTACCAGACATTTCCTTCAGACACGCTGCAATCAATGTGTCAGGAAAACTGACACCACAGTTGGGGGTGTCCTCCTATTACACGATCTTACCACAAAAGCATTTATCCAAAGTGACAGATTACTGCCTAAAGATTTTTTATAAAAAGAAATGAGAGTTCTGTCTATGCGGAAGTAAACACACACACAACTGTACAATTACAAATTCAAAAGATTTTTTTCTCTAACAATCTAAGTTTTCTTTTTTTTTTTTAAAGGAAAAAAATAGATCAATATGAAATGAGAACAAATTTACTCAATGGAATTAATTTCCAGGCTGAACTTGAATTTTTGAAGACATAGAAGTATGCAAAGTATAAGGGTGGATATTGTTAGTATTACATATATGCTGCTTATGTAGTTTTAGGGGTAGTTACAGATTCTTGACTTTGGACCAGTTATTCGCTCTTTAAATTTTAGAGAGTTTTGGCCAGGTGTCTGCAGAGGAAAAATAGCTTTTGGACAAGTGATGCAGGCCAGGCATATGATACAAACATCACAAAGCAAAGGGTTGCACTGAAAGGAAATCGACCTTCTAGCAATCTCAAAATGTACCAGTAAGACAAGGAGAAGAGTTTCTTAAGCATCCATGATTCTAGGTCCAAATCAGAATCCCCCTATACCTCTTGGCCGTGTTATGTTCCACGTGAGCTCTAACAGAGTCGCTCCCAGATGAGTTATCACCCCTCATTCCTTTGGAAAACCTCATGCAGTCATTACTGAACAGGCACCAGGTACTTAAGGTGTTACTATCAAGAGCAAAAATATAATATAGCCTCACCTTTCATGTAAGGCTGTTAAAATCCCACATGCTCATCTCAGAACCGTTGTGGAATTGCTCCTTTAAAACCAGTAAAAACCTGACTATAGAAAGAGGAACATACATTTTCCTCCTCTTTTCAAATCACCTTTTAAATTAGTTTAGCAATTGGCATATCCATAAGACACACAGAAGTTGTAGCACACAAGTTAGTATTTCAGAACAGCATTCACAGAAAAATAAAATTATGAAGTTCAAAAGTCTTACACTGAAACCCACAAAGAAGCAAGTATTATGCTATCTACTTAAGGCTCTGCTTACCTCTCAGACCTCTTGCCTCCTTCACTCCCCTATACACTGTAGAAAAGCCTCCTACATTTAAATCCAAACATATTCTAGATTTCAAAGCAATTAGCAAACCAACACTTTAAATATGTTTTAACTTTAAAGTTTCTGCTTTTCAAATTATGAGTGAAGATTACAAGAAAGTTCAAGGCTAGCTGTTCAGTACTGTTGCTAATTCCCTTCTCTCATCCTCACCATCTCTCTGCCTTTTTGGTACAGCAAAAATATGTGACCCCCTCCCCCCCCCCCAGTTTTTTTGTTCAAGATCTTTTATTCTTATGATCTTCTACCCCCATTATGCAATCACATTTATGTACTGAAATAGATAGGACAAAAATACATTTGATGTGATAGCCTAAAGCCCTGAAAATGCAATCTTTAGTTGGAATATTTGCAAAATGTGATTCATCCTGTAGGTCTGTGTAGACCATGACCTGCCCTGTACTTGCTTGCATTTGCTATCCTAAAGCAGGTGAATGTTTCACCACTGAAAGGATCCTGTGGTACTATTAAAAAATTACCCACCATAGTTCAAAGGCTTAATTTTTTTGAAGCCAGTCAAAATTTTATTAAATGTAAAGCATAAACTTTCCTCACACATTAAGAATGAAAGAACTGTATTACCTTCATGCACTGTTATTCCACAGTTGTCACACTGGATTATTTCATCAGCATCCTCACTGTTATCTCCAAGACAAACGCAACAAATCAAAATATGGTCCATTTTCTGGGAACTCCAATTTTGGGACTTCTCAAGGATCAATGAATCCTAATATAGAAAAATGAAGACAGATTATGACAGGAACTTCAATTTTAAATAAAACAACCAAAAGATGTGCTATTTGCTCAGTTTTGATTAAAAAAAGGATTTGAAGAATAAAAGTTTCTTATACTTTTTTGTTGTCATCAAAACATTAAAACATTTCATCCACAAAATTAAGAGCTGGGAAAAGGACGGATACAATCTGATCTTGATATACCTAGAGTTCTGTTAGGATCTAAAGGCCAGAGACTGGTCTTATTTTTTTGAATAGAATCATATATTTCACTTTAAACTATGTTCTATAAACAGGAGCATACACAGACCCCTACGAAGCCATTTAAAAAGGAAAAAAAACAAAACTGAACCACCAGGACAAAAAGTGACCTTCCACAGCCTAATATTCAGAAAAGATGTTTCATTTTGTCAAAAATCAACAGATACAAAAATAAACTTCACACAGATGCAATAAAATTTGAAAACAGCTAAGCCTGCCAAGTCTTCATTTATATAAAATATAAATTACTGACTCAGTTGTTTTATTTTGTTATGTGCAGATGTATATGTCTCTAGTCAAATCCTTATGATATAACAACTTATTTTCTTCTGATTTTATACAGGAGTAAGGATTTGCAGAGCAAGTCCATTGCTCTGGTTTGGCAACCTTCAGTGTATACTACACCACTTAAAAAGACAGGGTTTTGACAGGGAATTTCTCTGAGGAAACAGAGCAGTGTTTCACAAGCCAAACAAAGCTGTATGCAAGTTTTCATTCTTTCCCTAAACATCACCTAGGGTTTAATTTTTAGTGTAAGGTACATAGACCGTATCTTCTGCAGTTTCATGACTTCTATACATTTTCTTCTTTTCTATACTAAAATCAACACTGAGCTTCGACTGTCTTCATTGGTGATATGAAGGCATACAGGGAAGTGTGAAACTAGGCACACTGGTGAAGAAAATCACTACAGAATAAAGAAAATCAGTTTCAAAGCAGAGGCTAACAGTTCAGGACTAAATGGCATCAACTTGAGATCTGAGAATATTCCAAAACCACTGTGGTAACTTATATAGGAAAAAAAAAAAAAAAAAAGCTGGAAAGTTCCTTATGAAACATCTTCCTTTCTCCTCTCTCCTCATTTATGACTGAAAATATAGCACCACTACTGTGCTTGCATACCCTAAGCAGATAAAAATTACCATGAATGTTAACTGAGGTATACATTCTTCCTGAAGGATCTTAAATTTACACTGATCTATGTAAATATTATTTTATGATAGTCTCTCAATCTGATACAGTAAGTCTCCAAACAAAATTTTCATGAATCATTGATGATGTCTCTTTGGTCTCTGTACTTTGGGTTTATCTGGGCAGGTATCTGGGGAGTGTAGAGGTATTTTTGCTTGATTTTAAAGAAAGATAAAGCAGTTAAATATCTTCATGACCTAAAGCTGGTCTCAAATAGTTCACCTTAAATAAAAGAGGTGGCTTGTTACAATGTTTTTGACATAGGAAAGCTCAAACACATGCTTCTAGCAGTTAAGAAAAGCTTTTGAATCTCCCACTTTTTTGCTCTAAAAAAAAGTATGGAAAGATGACCTATTAAAAAAAAAAATCACACTCATCTGGAGGTAAAAATGAAAGATTACACCACCATTCATAAGGTCACGCTTGTTTACAGGAAAGCCAGAATGGTAAAGACAAGGTTTTCCCCTACAGAGTTCAGACTTACTGAACATTTCTTCCAAGGTCCTCCTTTTAGGAGGAAACTGTGACATACTTGAAGGCAAGCAAGAAACTTGCACATTTCTTTCAAAAAAAAAATACTGTGGCCCTCCATTCCTCATAATATGCACACCTCACAGACAGGCAACAGTAAAAGGTGCTCCCTAACTTCGGCAGATAACTGTTCAGTAGCACAGGCTTGTTGGAAGCGTCTCACATGCCTACAGAAACCAGCTTTTTCTGACAATACCTTCAACTTAAATTCATATTTGGCTTCACTAACGTAAGTTTAAAAGAAATTTGCAACCTCTGCTGTCATAGAAGCCCAAGGTCTGGTAATTAAAACAAAACAAATTACTTGGAATGGAATTGCACCGTAAAAACAACACATATGCAAACCTGGGCAATAGAAAAGAACCAACCAGTGATGGAAGGGCATCAAATGTAGAGCTAGGGTTAGGATGCACATCCATGATGCTTTACGTTATGTGAAGACATCCAACAGGTCAAACACAGAGCAACTGAGTAACACAGGTTTCTACACAGACCTGTAGAGAGCAATCTGTAAGGCATGCTGCCCTGCCCTGCCCCGCTCCATAGGCTGACCCTACTTGCCTGAAGCACAGGAACCTTGAGGTCGAGGCAGGAACTGCTGCCACCTCCTAAACAGCTCCTGTTGCCTACCCAAGTGAGAGAATGGATTTCGTCTGAATCACTGCATAATCTCCATTTCTGCAGTGGTAACGAAGAAGCGAAAGCAAGTGTTTCAAGCTATATGCCTATCTACTTACAAATTTAATGGGATCTTTACAATAAATAAATTGTTCCTCACTGGAAACAATTAAAAAAAAAAAGAAAAGCATCGTTTCTCTACTAATGATGCTTGATTCTAGAAAAGAAAGCTTGTTTCGTCTGCCTGTGCTTCACACACAGTAGAAAAGCACCTAGTACTTCATTATAGCACAGGTGAAAATACTGTATATCCACACCTCAAAATATTTTTGCAAAATGTAGGAAAATAAAACAAAAATCGCACAAAAAATAAAGGGAATTGGTCAGTAAAAAATGGAAATACACATACTAAGGACATGACTACAATGTTCAGAGTTAATTACCTGAACATTCCTTCATGCAGTAATTATGCATTAAGACATCTGTTTTCTAAGAATTTAGCTTCTGCAGCATAATGAGATTTTGCTAGACTTCTCTGCTACATAGGACTTTTTTTTTTTCCAAACCTTTTATAAAAAAATATAGTAGAGGAACGTGCACTGTTAAAAATACAGTTGAATATTAATCTAAAAATTACAGTCTAGAATCCAGTCTACAGACAGTTACAAGACTTCTTGCTAGAAGGCCTTTTCACAAACAGTGCTCTGCTTTACATGCACAGATAATTTATCAACTACAAAATTATAATTTGAACTTCAAGTTTTCAAATTTTGATTTTTATCTTTTGATTAATGTCCTAAATCCAAGGCAAGAATGAATTCTAAGGGCCATGCATATTAAGAAGCTTCCCAAAAAATGCATCCAGACAGCTCTCTGTTTCTATAAAAGGCCTAATTTTCCAAGTCAATGGAAATTAAGGACATATTCATATATCCTTAAGAATCTATTTTTGTATCTCCATTCTGATATGGGAAACAACGCTGTAAGGAAACTGCCTGTCTCAGAACGATGATCTGAAGTTCTTGTCATTGGTATCCGTAAAGCACGATCAGCTCCTGAGCTAGGATATGAAAGATTTTTCCTCCTGCTAAAACCAGCTGTGAAGATGAAACCATTTCACAGGCCAAGTTAGCTGTTAACAATAGGGAAACATTTAGCTTCTGCAGACTGCAAATGACAAATTAAGTGAAAATAGATACATAAATAAATAAAAAGTACTTCATACACAACAAAGTGGCATCTAAAATACATAATAAGCCAAATTTGCAAACAACCCCATCCATACTAATTTAAAAACAGCAGATGCCTATACACAATGTAAAAAACACCTAGAATTATGGATTTTTTAAATCAATTATTATTAGTAATTAAAATTGCACAGCTTGCTTGCAATCATATAAATAAAAATTATTTATAACAAGGTATCTGGAACAGACACCACTCATTCTTCAAAATATTCTGTTTAGTTCTCATTAAAATAAAGATGAAATAAAACAGGCAGAACTTTAAATAGTGTCATATCACTGTCATTTATCAAATGTTTCATTAACACTGCAATTATTTTCTGAAAATGAGATGTTGATTTTACAGTAATTCTTTTTACTTTGTTCAGGATTTTGCTATTGTAGGACATGAAGTCAACTGTCCTGACAACCTAATATCTTAATTTTTCCATAAGCACAACCTCTAAGGCAACTGTAATTGTGCATGGAAAAAAAAAAAGTGTCATTATTAGACACAACATATAATTTTCAGATTCTGCAGTTAGAAGATATGTAATAATAATAGTCCCCAAATGCTTCTTAGCACTGTAAGAATTTACTTCACCTGTGTGCATTATAAACAAAACCAACATAGATTATCGTGATGATTATCCTATTTGATTTTAAATCCAACTGTGCATATTTCTTTGGTTAGAATTCTTCTATCAGTGAACTTAGCACTCAGTCTTTGACATCAGTCACAAAGGGCGGCTAGGATAAAAAAATAACCTATTATCTAGCTATTCTAAGAACATGTGAGAGATGCTTTTAACTTTTATAACATTACAGATGTGGAACATTTAGGCTAACTATCTCACTAATATATGTTGATTTGCACACCAGACCTCCTATATACTTTAGAAGTAGCCCACCCCTCCCCAAAGCCAAGAGAAGTCTGTCTATTGACTTTAGAGGCAATAGATTGGCCAAATGGTCCAAGGAAGCTTATTAATAAGCAAGTGAGTGCCTATTTAGCACAGTTTTGCTGCTTCGTTTATTCTGTTAAACACAATTCAAACCAATCAATTCAACTTTTCAAACTAAAAGAATAGCACTGTGGAGTAGTTTCCATTTCTCAACAGATTATTATAGAAAGTTGGTTTCACTACCTCATTACTCTTGCTTTGTGAAAGAGCCAGGCTATCATTTGTCAGTTCCTCATCATCTGCATTATTTCTGTTAAGAACTTTACTCTTCTTCTTGGATCCTCCATCACTAGCTGCTGCTGTTATCTTCTTCATTACTTCCTCATCGTTGTCATCCTCATCACTCCCACTCCCGTCATCTTCATCATCCTCATATCTCCATCGCTCCCTTCTTTTCGCAATGAATTTTTTCCTTTTTTTTCTCAGGAGTAGGCCGCCAGTCATTGTCATCTTCACTGTCATAATCGTCCATATCATTTAGTTCTTCCATTGATACAAAATCCGTAAAGGCCGGTTCCTGCGCAAATTCCATTTTTTGGGTTCACTTGTTTGCTCATCAGCGACAGCATCAGGTTCAGCTGCTTTCTCTTTTTCTTTCTTCTTTTTTGGCTTTTCTTCATTTCTTCTCTTTCTTTTCAGTTTTAATTACCTCTTTGTCTGCTGTCGGCACCTCTTCTTCAGTGGAGCTCTTTGGCTGTTGCTCTTCTACTTTCTCTTCTGCCGGTTCCTCCTCCAAGATATTTTCTTCTGATTCAGTACAGGAACCTTCTCCACTGTCCTTTGACGCATCTTCACTCCCATGACCACTTCCTTCAGAATCTGTTGAGCATATGAAAATTTAAAAAATGTTCCGACACAAATGTACCCCAAAAATAAAATGTGCTGAAGTTGTTAAACAAAAAATGATGCATATTCCTCCCTCATAAGGTAGTCCACCTATTTTTTCAGTTGGAGTCCAAATACTGCTATTTCAAGCGGCATGTTGAGAATCTGTTAAACATAAGTGCATTTTAAGATGGAAAAAAAAGATGGTAGAATTTATTAAATGAACATTTAATGTTCCTTTGAACTGCAGCTCATACTAACAATAAGTAGCAGCACAGAATAATTTCCATATGAAGTCACATCTCAATGAAAGAACATTCCATTTTTAATTTTTGAGGTGTTTCCTAAATCTTAAAATATTTGAAATAGCTATCCAATAGGAGAGACTTAAAATGAAAAAAATGAAGGAGTTTATATAACAACTACTACTTAATAATGTGGATAATCCTATACCTTCATTTCTGGTACAGGTTTATTTTCTGGTTTGGGGAATTCTTTCAATTTCAAATGTTATTTCACTTATTAATCCCACATAAACTATGACTCATTCAGCACTGAAGCTGCACAACAATGCTTAAATTCTAACCTTATACAATTCAGATGATATTGTTCTGTGTTCAATCACTATCTCCATTAATTAATACCGGCCAATCTGTGCAACAGAAAGGAAGAGGATTCATATGCATAACCCACAAAAATAAGGCACCCATCTGTACTGTAAAGAACAGTTGAAAATTCTGGAAAGGATGCCAAGTCTTAAACTTTTTAATTTTATCAAGATCATCCATCTTCATCTTATATGCCACTACTACTTTTCATTTACAGCATTAGTTACAGCATTACACAAAGAAAAACTCGAGAAGATTTTTAAAAAAATTAAGGTATAAAGTTGCTTGATCCAGTGGATCAAATGGGCAAATGGCTACAGCTTTCCGTTTAAATTTCCAGAGCTATCATCAACTTCCTGAGGTACTGTCAGATGTTATTAAATAGATGCAGAGAAGAAACATGTTGGTACTCAAAAATTTTTAAAAAGTCCTTATTTACTTTACTTACCCCCCCACACACACAAAGTAACACTGAGTATCACCTTACCAAGAGAGAATTTCTGTGCACATCCATCTCTTTATAAAGCCAAATAAAGAAACGGTGGGGACAACGCACTTTCTAAGTTAATTTTGAAAACATGCTGCACACTTCACACGTGCCATTTATTTCCACCCCACAGTACTCTTGTCCACAACTGAGCAGTAACTCAGTTGTTACATAGATACATTGGTTAATTTGGGGTTTTATGTGTATACCTGTATGTAGAAGTGTTAAGTATATGATGAAGTTATATAATTATCAACAGCAACAACAGAAAATACATCACTTCTGCTACTACTGCTGCTCAGAATATTATTGTTATCAGGTGAATGATAGTCCCCTTGCAAGTTGCTAAAACAATTTTCCTATAAATGTTTTACCTTTTTGAGAGCCAGGAAAAAAAATTGAATGCAGTAACAGAAATTATTGTAGCCTTTTGCCTCAAGACTAATTCAGTGATCCCCCTGCACCTGCAAGCCCTAAGGGCAGTAATGAAAGCACAAGCATAATTAACATAAGTTTCAAAACAGTAGACACTCTTTAGGCGTACCTAAGAACTAAAACCAGTATTAACCAGATAAGCAATCTAATATATGATTTTTATATTACAATAGCTTTCTTTGGATCAGTAAAGTGTTCATAAGACTTAACAATACAAGTATGTCAAAGTTAGACTTACTCCAGACATTTGATAAATGCTAAATGGAAGTTTGATGGCAAAATTTATTTTCGTATCTCATTTCACAGTATCTACTTCCAATGTGCCAATACTTACCTCACTGTAAGATCGTATAGAGCTTTGTCATGTTAAATTAATTTCACCAGATTTTTATACTACCTTATTTCATATATATACAAAATATTACACATCACATACTTACATATACTCCCCTGGTATAGTTCCAAGACAAATAATATAAGATTTTTGGATGCTTTACTTGTGCAGTTGCATTTCTAAATATGCTTGGATTTCTTGTGAATTTAAGCTTCTACTTCATTTTGGGCAGAATCTCGGTCTGGGGATCATTTCCTTTCAAAGAGCACACCAAACTATTTACATGATTTTTTTACATCAACACTACAGCACTAAGAACACTCTCTAGCTGCCGTATGCCATGCAAACAATATAAAACAGAGAACAAATAACCCTGGTTCCATTCACTTCTCACCCTCAATTTCTCTTTGCCCTTGCCTGCACATTATGGTTTGTATTTTTCTATCTGTAAGCATGTACATACCAGAGATACCTATACTACGGGATATCCCTCTTCCATTTGAATGCATCCACTGTGATAGGTACTTCTCTAGAAAGAGCTGTTCTGCGATAACAGCTATTTTTGCAGCAGTTCTTCTGTCAGATGCACTTTCAGTTAGGAAGAAGCTGTAGTATACAATTTTCTCCTTGAAAGAAATTCTTAAAGAACGGCTCTTTCAAATTGGCAACCATATCATGTCCCTATGGGACAGAAGTCAAGCTATTCTCAGTGAAAGATGGGGCCAGATACACTGTCAAACAATGAAGAATATAGAGTTCCACTGAGAACAAAAATGAGAGATAGCAGTTGGGAGAGAGGCGTCATTTACTTCTGTACAACTTGCAGCTGCTGCTGAGCACAGCAGCAGTGGCAGTCATATCCAGAAGGGGTAACTCTGTGACGAATTCTCCTGTACACAACATTTTGCTCCAGAATTAACGTTAGGAAAAGTATGATGAATGTAAACAAACGTGACACTAAACACCACTCAGCTGCTTTCAAACACATACTAAGCCCAAGACTGAGGAAAGATACTACATTACTGAAATCACTACAGCAGTTTAAAAAAAAAATCCGTCAGGGTTTTTGTAGGGCCATTTAAAAAGCAACTAAACACTGTATCCTACGATTTTTTAACATTTTAAGAAAATTCATGTATATGGAGTTTAAGGGCTAAACTACAGCAGCACATGACTACTCACAGAAGACTGATTCTTCAATGCAGTATTTAGTTTAACAAGCAGCTCTGTAAAAAGCCGTTTTATCGATCATTTAAGTGAAGTTTGAAGGATAAGCTAGTTGCAAGACATCAATCACAGACTCAGTTTTGGTCTTGCCTCTTACACTGGCAAAGACTAACCAATTCCAGATAGCAGAAGAGAAGCAGCTGGCACTATGTGGAGGTATGGCAGGATGCTTCAAAGTACCCTCTTTTGGGGGGCAGTAACAACAACAAATATTGGCTACAGGAGAGGTTAATTCTTTGGGAGGTGAAAGCAGCTCCATTACCATCACCCTGTTCAGCAGCCCCTTAGCCTCTTTCTCCCAGTCAGAAGGCAGACAGCAAATCTTTTACCTGATTATGTGAAATTCCCTGTTTATCTCTGCTAGAAGCCCATGTTACACATCACACAAACCTCCCTCACCCATGTTGCTTGCATCCTGACAGACAGGAAAAGTGCTGGATAAACTGCCTGGCCACAACAGCCTCTGCCCATAAACTTTCTTTCTTAGAAGTACAGCTCCAAACTCACAGAATCTCCTTTGCACATGGGTAAGAGAAGCCGTATTTCCAATGTATCTGAACTAGAAATTGCAATTAATTTTAAATACCTTAAGGAAATGTTCAAACCAACTAGAAAGCTCTGATTTTAATAACTAGATGTTAAAAAAAAAAAAGGCAAGGAAACTTAGATGATACATGAAAAATATGAATTTTTAAATTGCCAAAGGCAATGTTATGTAAGTGGCAAATTTCTGATCACATTTGTCTATTAGACTAAAGCATCAAGCTCCACCATGCTAAGACTGATTAGCACACAGCTGCATTGAAAGCAAGAATGGAAATGGCTTAATGCTTCTCTTTGAACATAACTTCAAATAAGAGAACCTAAAGTCAGTTAGGTTTATGACACTGGCTTTCCGTACTATTTTGCAGAGCGAGATGATATGGTTACTGAAGTATTTAAACCTTGGTAGGCTACTGGCAATTCAATATTGTAATGCTGGCAATTAAAAAATCAGAACTGTTTGAAGGAACATAGTTATCATACGAATAAAATCAAAACTGATTAAGGTATTTCTGTTCCGAGGAGAGAATTTCATTTCTAAAACAAGACTTGAGAAAAAAAAAAAAAATCGTACTAAAGACAAAGACTGGGCAGGCCAGGAAATGAAACTGATTACTCTTGTTTCAGAAAACAAGTATTCACCTTAATAGAAGAAAAATGACGGAAGAGGAACAAAAATGAAAGTTATTTAGTAAGCAGTTTCCTTATTTCTACTCCTCAATTACATCACACTTCAGCAGACATCTACTCAAATTTTAAAAGTGCTCAAAACTGTAAGTTCTCAAATTTGCATTGAGTCAGTTAGAATTGCCTCAATTTACAATTACATGTAACATGGGTGGAATGGGTTACCCTACCTCCTGAACTCAATTGACATTTCCCAGTTTCAGAGCCTTCAACTGTTTTTAATGTTATCAAACTTCACTCATTTGGGATGAAGTATTATATGTCCCATGCCTTCCCTCAGCAAACTCGCAGTCCTAAGTAATCCACACAATTGGATTCCAGTACAACTTATTGTATAGTGAGCTTGAACATGTATTTTTCCCAGAAACGCCCATGAGCTTTGTGTCTTTTAAGAGGGATGTGACAGGTAGGAGACTAAATCTCTGAGCTACTGTAACAAGTCTCTGCTCAAGAGACACTTGAAACACCCCATCCTCACTGAGCAGAGGTGGCTGGATTGCTAGCAGACCATCCCACCAAGTTGGAATTAATAAAGCTCAGAATGTTCTCCATGCAACATAAAAATGCACAAGAGATGGACACACGCATGCACAAAAAGGGGAGATGCAAGACAGCAAAGCAGAAATAGTGTAGCTTAGTAGAAGACCATAAGTCCAAAAGTATGCATCCTGTCTCAACACAGACTGAACAAGCAGAACACCACTGAACCGGTAAGCAATGGCTCTCTAAGGGACAGGCTGTAAAGACAGGACACAAAATATCACAGCGGGGGAAAACACAGAAAAACAATGTTATCCAATCATAAAACCCATCCAGCCCAGGCACTGAAAGGAAACCCTGGATGGCTGTTAAATTACTCCTCTGCTGTCAGGAAACATATGGAAGAACAGAAATCTCAGCATTTCCAAAGGGAATGCAAGTTCAAAATGCCAGTCAGTCACCCCAAAGCACCTTCAAGTGGTAGACACCCGTACGGTAACAGATCTCACTCAGGATGAAGATAACCCAAAAGAACATAATGCCCATATTTTTCACCTCCTCAGAGGTGAAAAAGCCATTGGCAATTCCATTCAGAACCATGCGCTAAGGTTGCAAAGTCAAGTCTTCAAAAGACTTTTATTATTAAGTAAATTATCAAGTAATTCCACAATGATTAGCACAGCAATATTTCCTCTTACCTTCACTGTCTAGTGAAACATCCCACAAGTTCATTCTCAAAAAAAAAAACTATTATCAATATTTCACTAGTGTTTATCACTATTGCCTTTTGGTGCTCTGCAAGCGTGTCTTTACATCAGAATATCCTTTACAGGAAAGCAGCAGTGGAATTTTTATTGCACTAATAGGAAACGAATTACAGAAAGATATTTGCAACTTATTTCCACATCAAGTCATTGCTTTTTCAAAATACCTAGTGTATGCATTTATATAGATTGTTTCATGCTTTAAACAGAGCTCCTACTGGCCTCAATTACAGTAACAGTACGTGGTATTTGTGCAGGTCAGGTTCCATGCTCAACATTAAAAAAAAGATATTTAAAAAGTGCCTCCAAAATTTAGGTCTAGGAGATGTGTAGCAGAAATAGTGACAGAATTCAGCTCTTGGAGGCAGAATTTAACTATACTCCTCTTAGCTATGCTAAGAAAGAGGCTCAGCCCTTACATTCATGCATCATTCTTGATCAGAGACCAAGATAACTAAAGTTTCTCTGAAAACTAAGTTTCTCTGCATCATTTCACTTTTAGTGTATGAGCTGCCTGAAGTGACTGATTTCAGTGATGAAAGAAGGGGGAAATCCCTGCTTTAGAATCCTATTGGGAATTACCCTACAAATATACACTGGTTTCTGACATCACTGCTGAACTTGTTAAAAAAAAAAATAAAAAAAATCACAAAGGATGTTCTAGTTAATTCAAAAGCAAAACTGCAAATAACTAGTCTTTATTGTGAATCATATTATTAAAAAACTTCAGTTGAGTACATTAGAGCACCATCATTTCAAGTCACACAGCGGTATTCTCTGACTCCAATTGGACGTTGTTTTTCATTGATCTCACTTTAAGACTACATACAGCACTCCTATTAAGAAACAAAATTGTGAAGATGTTTGTAAGTAAAGAAAATATACAGCACCTTAAAATAATGACACTACTACTTTACTGCGTAGAAACAGTGACAGAGAAGTTGTAAGAATTACTTAATTCAGTAATGCAAAGCCAACAGAACTGAAAACTATTTTCATTAAGTAAATTTACAATAATATAACTGTTCTAAAATCGGTTCCCTTAAACAGATGTTACAATTTTTCTTTAGAGTAGAAAAGTCAATAATTACCTGTTGGCATAACCTAAACCCAAAAGAAAATAAATTAACTACACTGTAAGTAAAGGGCATATCCCCTTCAGAAAGTTTTGTGGTGAAAATGGATGTTGGGTGATTAGAAATATTTTCTGTAATGAAAGAAAACTTTATGAAGGCATCAGGACTCTGAATACAGAAATTCAGAAATGATGATTCCTTCCTGTACTAAGCAGCAATCAAAATCGGTGTTCTCAAATCCTTATGGCATCACATATTCCCAGAAATATGAAAGAACAATGAACACACATAAAAGTTTAAATATTCAGGATTTAGTCCTCCTAGACTTGCACATTATCATCTGCTACCACATATCACTTAACATCCTAAAGCTCATACATATGGATGCAACATAATCAGCAGGGAGTAAATAACTTCAGAACTATTTAATTCAGTATTTAAATAGTCTTTGAACCTGTAGCTGTCAAATTTGCTGGGTTTGTTTGTTGTTTTTTTTTTTTTAATTTAAAAATTGCTACATATATCTGCATTTGTGAACCAAATAAAGATACACTGCAGAGCTGTGGAATTACCATACTTACAGAATCTTTCCGAGTCATGAGTAGACTTTATAGTCATTTTCAATGTAGAAAGACTTTCTTCTTTCTGTCACAGTTGTTTGTTGTTTTATTTATTTCCCTTAATAAACAAACTGTGCAATGAAATTCTGAATTCAAATAAATACTAAATATTGTACATATACCGACCCTGATTTGCAACAGGCTGTACAACAAGAGATCTCTACAGTCACTGAAAGAAGAAAACCTGACTGTAATGGAGAATTGCACATTATTCTTTGAAGGCTAAATTCCCCAGTGAGCAAAAGGAAAATCTGTTTTCTATCAGCAACAATTCAGAATTTGTCAAGTAGGGCTGTTTGCATGTGTACACGCAAATTTTTTTTTTAAACATACATACATATTTTAAAGTGATTGATTTTATTTTTCATATAAAGGGACTTGTATTTATATATATGCAAATACATATATACATAAATATGCATATATATAAATGCCTTTATTTCAGTACTTCTACTATCCAAATCTGAATGGATTAAGTACAACCAAATTTAAGTTTTTGTTATACGAACTCCATTTAAAATCAGCACAGACATCTTATTTCAAACATACTGCAGCTATCCAAATAAATTGTATGACACAAAAGAACAACTTTTCAGTTTAAGAGGTTATATATTTAATAACTTCATATTAATACCTTCTCCAAACCCTCACAACTTTTTCCTTTCACACTGAAAACCTTTGAATAAAGTGTAAAATATCACACTCTGCTGTTTCAAAAATCTTTTCACTTAATCTTACATTTTATTAAACAGACCATTAATTTTTCCTACAAGTGATAGATCTATGTTCTGAAATGTCAAAACAAAGCTGTGTGAGATATAAAACCACAAAAGAATAACCAGAAAAAAAAACGATTTCTAATTAAAACATGGGTTTTTCTCATTATACAGTTGTTTCCATGAAGTGTTGTGTTATAAAGAGAACTCCCATTCAACTTCCTCAAAATGCAACTGAAGTTGAAACACTCCCAAGGCTAGACACCATTCCCCACGTGTACGTATACATCCTAAAAGTCAAAGAGGTTATCAACCACAAAAGTGTCCTCCGCATCCAGACAAAGTTCAGTCAGGAAGCTTTATTCATTACTTTTAGATAATGAATGATTGTCTTTAATCAAGTAACATCTTGTTGTGGATTACATGTTCATGTCCCATACTCCATTTCCAACTCTCCTTTCCCCTTCCAAAACATGGAGGTTTTCTTTAGTAAATAAAGGCCATTTCTTTCTATGGCAACTCTTCATTACAGTGTAACTACTTAAAGAATAAGAAAAAAATAATACCTAAAGCAAAATAAAAAAGTAAATTAACCCCCAAAACTTTACATGGAATTGTTAAGACAACATCTTTCCCTTAAGCCTCTGCAGCCTGCTTCTGCCAAACCAACCAAGGAGACTATGTCTAAGCTGGGGGGGTGGGGGGGAATGCATTAGACTATACCTTAAAACTGGTACGGGTGAAATGATCATTACGCTTTTCTTAAGTTCATTAATAAGGAAGACCTTGCCAGATGACAAAAAGTCTTTACATGGAGATGGGGAACATCTTTGAAAGAAACATTCACATGAAAACATAAATCAGTGTCTCCAGTACAGAAATAAAAAAGTGAAGGTATTTAACAAGCTGTCATAATGCTGACTTACGTCTTATATATACTACGTTTCTTTGCTCATTTCCCTGAGCACATGCCAAAAAACATCCAGTGTAGAACTTATTCACAAGCATGGTCCTGCTCCTTCCCCCCTCATTCCCCCCCGCCAACATACCTGAATTTATTCATTTCATTTTGGCATCTTTTTTATATTTTCAGTTTCTGTGGGAGTTCACTGCAGATATAGGAATCTGCGCACACAGAAAAGACTGCAGAACAAAAACACTCAGAGGCAAGCACTTCCTTCTGGTATGAAATGTTTCTGCACAGCTATCAGAGCAGACACCCTAAGTTTGTCTATCATAATAAAAACCTGAACAGATCATTATTCTGCTTAAGATGCTCACTTGCTGAGTGGAGTTAACCTTGAGAAATTAGGCGGGTTCTTCAGTCCGGAAGAAATTATTATCCAGGCTAAATCAAAGCAAAAAGGCCTTAGGGCAGTTACTCCAATGCTAAAAGAAGTGAACGGCTTAAAGTTATCTTTAGGTTGAAGAAATGAAAAGCAATACACTTCGCTAAGACAGTCAACACAGAAGATACTCGAATGCTTCTGCCAAAACTTGTTTGTTAATTGAGTTTTCTGTTGAGAAAAAACTATTTGCAACTAAAGTAATGTATGGATGCCTCGTTTAATCAGTTGTTTCATATCTGCAGCGTATAAATTTCCAGTTATCCACCCGAATCAGTTCAAGCGGCTCCAAGCCCCAACACTTCCCTAACCCCCTCCCATCTCCCGTATGATGTTAAATGAGCAACCGCACACCAAAACCCAGAAAATTCTGAAGTAAGCAGACGAGCAAACTTATTTACCTGAAGCATCTCCAACTTTAAAGTCACTGTCATCAGAGCTATCATAATCTAAAGCCTCCAGCAGCGAAGCCGCCAAAGGCTTCACCTGCCTCCTCTTCGAGCTGCGGTCCACTGCGGGGAAAAAAGCAGAGTGTTGCTGTTAGCTGGCACAACCACACGGCACCGGGCTTACACGGGAGGAGCCGGGGGCAGCCCCCCACACCACACCACTGGCAGCCGAGGGCGACCACCGGCCCCCCGCCCGCTCGGCTGCCGGCACCAGGCGCCCAGGGGAGGTCTCCGGCCCCGCGGCCCGGCACTCCCGGGAAGGGGCGGCCACAGCCGCCGGGCCCCACTTACTGAAGGCGGCGCCGCTGCCTCGGCCCTTCGGGCGCGGAGCCGCCGAGCCCGGCCCGGCCGCAGACAATGGCCCGGCGCCGACCCGGATGCGCACCCGCGCCCGCCCGCCCGCCTCTCTGCCTGCCGCCGGCACGGCGCATGCGCGGCCTCACCGCGTCTGCGCGCAGCGAGGTGAAGCCGAGAGGGGCGGTGGTGCCCGCAGTCTGCCCGGCGGCTGCCAGAGCCTCTGGGGGGTACGGGGAGACCCCCCCAGTCAGGGCGTGATGCTGGGCGCCATGTTGTCATGGGCCTTCCCTTTCAGAACCTCATGGAGGGGGAAAAGAAGCTCAAAAAATAAACATAACTCCCCCCAAAACACCGTGCTCGGTTCCCTCGTGTGGAGATGAGGCATTGTAAGGCTGCTTTTGTTAAAGACCTGTGCTCAGAGCTGGGTTCCCTCTGGGCTGGGTGCGCACCTTGCGTTCCCACCCTCATTCCTGCACTCCTGACAACTGAAATAAGGTTTGTAAAGTGCACAGCCCAAGCTGAGAGCCTGTGCTGCATCCACAACGGCTCTGCCCGCATCCGCATCCACCACCGATGTTTCTCCAGGCCAAAAGTCTTCTTGCTATTACAAATAAATACATGCATAGTACGTTATGGGTCTATTAGTCTTTTTTATTGAAATACAGCATCGTGATGACTGGTTTGTCCATGATATAGTTTTCTGCTTTCAGAAATTTGAAATACTTTAAATAATTTTTTTTCTGATTTTGAGTACATTGGAAGGACAAAAAATTCCAAAGGAAAATGTTTTTTCTGTGTTCTTTCTGTAACTGAGTTTCCTACTTTTTTTAAACACATTACCACATCATTACTTGATGAGCTCACACCTGTTCCCTCCACCGGTTCTTTGGCTACATAGCCTGACTGCACCATGAACACCTTTCCTGTTCCTGTTCTGCCAGCCCTAACCAAATAAACTATCTACCCATGCAGTCTAGTGTTCCCTGCTTCCCTGTTAGGAGTCGCATATGTCTTAGATTTTCACTCCCAGAGTGTTTTTTTTTGTGTGTGTGTGTGTGTGTTTGTTTGTTTTCCTTTAACCGGCATCCCTATCCTACTTTCTCTTCACACACAATTTCAGTCTTAATATGACACATAGGGGGGCTCAGCTCCCTTCATTCACTCTCTGCAACTCCATGCTCACACACGCAGCAGCAAGTTCTGCACAATCCCCTACTTGCCAAGGTGACAAGCCCCTCCCTGATCCTGTCACGTACATGGTAACTGGTGGGACAATTCAGAAGGATCGCAGGTGGAGGAATTTTAGATTCTTTTACACGCAAAAGTAGAATTAGATGATTGACCTGATTGATCAGTTAAAGTCAAAGCTGAGTGTGAGCAGCTGCCAAAGGGAAAATGGGAAGCGGTCAGTCCAAAATTTCCCCTTCCTCCCCCCTTGGATGCATCCTTAAAAATTGGTCTAAATTTAGTGGTGACTTTATGACAAAGGGTAAAATGAGGCAATATTGTAATCAGGTGTGGCCTCAATATAAACTGAACAAGGGGAAAAATGGCTAAAAAATGGATCTTTGAATTATAATACCATATGGCAATTGATATTATTTTGCCAGCAGGAAAAAAAATGGGATGAGTTGATGTATGTTAAAGCTTTTATGTCATTCTATCGGGATCTGAAAAGTCAGGCTGAGTGCATATTGTGGGAAGATACTATGCTATGCGCCAAAAAGAAAGGAGGGAAAGGGAACAGTAAACCCCCTAAAATTTATCCAGATCTAGAACAAAAAGAGGTTCAGTTATTGGTACCCTTGGCACCACCGCCGTATAATCCAGGGGAGAACTCAAATGTTTCTCCTGCTTCCAAAGCTTCTGCAGGGACATCAGAGGCCTCTCCTGAGGCACGGATTTCTGAGGCTCCTGTGAGGACACCAGAGGCCTCTCCTGAGGCCCAGGGTGATTCCAATTTTAGCCCCATAGCACATCACACACAACAGAAGATGAGGCATGTTATCCAGGCTCCACTAATTCAGGTGGTGGGACCACAGGGAAAACCTGTTTTTGTTCACGTTCCGTTTACAACATCAGATTTGTTAAATTGGAAACAATCCATTGGATCTTACAGGGATAATCCAGCAGCAGTGAACCAGTTGTTAAAGACTATTATGATTACTCGTAACCCCAACTGGGGGGATATGCAAGCTTTATTAAACATCTTTTTTACTGCAGAGGAAAAAATGGTTTTAGAAAAAGCTCAGGAAGAGATGAGGCAAAGGCACCCACGAGGAGAGGCAGTAGAATTAGTACCAATTAAGAAAGATCCTAAGTGGGACCCAAATACCAGCAGGGGTCAGCAATTGATAGAACAGTATCAACAATTAATCCTTTATGGGATTCAACACGGGATACCAAAACCAAAAAAAACCTCTCTAAATTATATGAGGTCCACCAGAGCCTGGCTGAGAGCCCGTATGCTTTTTTTGAACGCCTCTGTCAAGCAGCCAGAAGGTGGATGGATCTAGACCCGGAGGACGAGAAAAATAGGAAAGTGCTTCTCGTGCTGTTTATACAGCAGTCGACTCCAGACATTAGGAAGAAGCTGCAGAAGGTAGAGGGGTGTGCAGGAATGTCAGTCTCACAGATGACTGAAATAGCCTATAAAGCTTAAGAGAACCGAAAAGCAAAGAGAGAGAGGAAAAAGATGGAATTAGAGGCATCATTTTTAGCAGTGGCTATAGTAGGCAGACAGGGAGGTTGTGGGAGAGAGTGAGGTAGAAGTAGAGGTGAAAGAGAGGAATTTGCAGGAAGGCGAGGGTGAGAGCAGGCAAGGGAAGCACAGAAGACTGCTTGCTTGGGCCCCAATCAGTGTGCGCTCTGCAGGAAGGAGGGGCACTGGAAGAGGGAATGTCCGCTGAGGGGGAAAAAGCAAGCACACAGTGAGGAAAGAGAGCGTGCTTTGATTATGCTGGAGGACTCGGACTGCTGAGAACCGGGGGATGAATCTCCAGTTTCCCTAGCAAATCTCCTGGTTCTGCTGAAGCTGGGGGTATAAATAACTGTTTTCCTTCTGGATACCAGAGCAACTCATTTGGTAGTAACAAACTGCAAAGGACCTTTAAGTAAAGTAAAAATCCTAATCGTCAGGGTGACTGGGAAGCAGATTTTGAGACCCTTTTTTACAACCCATGGACTGTGAAATTGAAGGGAAGGTTTCAACGCACCAATTTTTATATATGCCTGAATGTCCCCTCCCTTTGTTGGGAAGAGATTTGTTGTGCAAACTATATATGCAGGTAACCTTCTATACAAATAAAGGTTAAAATCCCTCCTGAAAACACATGGAAGGCCCAATTTTTTTTATTGACAGAGACAAAGACAGAGGAAAGCCAGCAAGTCCCTCAAGTGGTGTTGGACACAGTGGCTTCTTTCGTATGGACAGGAAAACAGCCTGGGAGAGTAAAAAATGCACTCCCAGTTCGGACTGAGCTAAAAGCAGGAGCTGTACCCATACGAGTACCACAACATCCAATTAGCCTTACAGCAAGGAACAGGCTGGAGCTGCTGACAGACAATTTCCTATATTATGGGCTAATCCATGAATGCCAATCTGGTTTCAACACCCCGACACTACCACTAAAAAAAAAAAAAAAAAAATGCAGTGAGCATAGGTTTGTGCAAGATTTGTAAGCCATAAACAAAATAACTGAAGACACCCACCCAGTGATGACAAACCCTTATACCCTCCTAACAACACTATCCAAAAGAGACTCTTACTTTACGGTATTGGATCTTAAAGATGCCATCTTTTGTATACCACTGGAGCCCGACAGACTATATTTGCTTTTGATCAAATCTACCAGAATATACCACTAAACTAGTCCAACTAGTGGAAAAACTGAAATGTATAAGGCAGAAAGATGGATGGTGGGAGAGCCCTCAGTGAACAAAAGTTATAACTGGACAGTTATTGAAAAATTTACATGAAGGGACATATTTTGGTGCTGACACCATGGTAGACAGCCTGAAGCACTTTCCAATAGGATCAAAAGTGCAAACTATCTCAAACCAAGTAGTGCGAAGGTGCCCTGTGTGCTGTGCAGACAACTCCAAGATCCAGCCAAAGCCACTGTCAGGGGAGATTAGGAAGGGGATGAAACTTGGGGAGTATTGACAAGTGGACTTTTCTGAATTGCCTAGACAAGGATTGTATCAGTATCTCCTAGTGCTGGAGGACACATTCAGTGGATGGCCAGAGGACTTCCCACGCTGAACTAATAAAGCTAAGGAGGTCATAAAGGCTTTACTGCAAGAAGTAATCCCTTGTTTTGGAATATCCTTGTTTTGGACTCTCCTCAGACAATGGACATCACGCTATATCAAAAGTGGTTCAAGGAATATCGAGAGCATTACAGATTAGGTGGGATTTATATACTGCTTGGAGACCACAGACAAGTAGAAAGAATGAATCAAACACTGAAAAGGCAGTTAACTAAAATTTGCCAGAAAGCTCAACTGAAATGGCCAGAGGCCCTACCAATAGCTTTGCTGAGAGTCAGGATAACCCCCAGAGATAGGGAAAAAGTCCATTTGAGATGTTGTATGGCAAACCATACCCTGTAAATTAATTGGTAACAGAAGGGAGTCAAATGCATATAAGGGGGGAAGCTTGGGTAAGATTATTTGCTGTCTTTGTCTGCTGTGTTGTATTCTCTTCACAGATTAGTACAGGAGTGACTACCGGTTCCATTGGATGTTCCGGTGCATCCATTCTGACCTGGACATCATGTGCTGATCAGAATGTGGAAAGACAAGCCTCTAAAGGAAAAATGGAAAGGACCTTACACTGTCTTGCTGCATGTCCACACTGCAATCAAAGTGGAAGGGATCAAATCGTGGATTCATTACAGCCACATAAAAGCAGCACCACCAGAAGAAGAGATGGGAGACACACCACCAGAAGAAGGAGCACAAAAAAATTTGTGGCAAGCTGAACCAACTGAGGACTTGAAACTGCTGTTTAATAAGACAAAACTATCTTTATTACAGTTATATTTTCCTTAACAGGACTGAGCTACGGTTCCAATCCTTGGACACAGAATTCTATAGTTCAGTTATCATTGAACTTAACCTGTTTTGCAAATATATCATCTGGTTGTGTGTCTGCTTGCATACCTGTCTTAGCAAATGAGGGAACTCCCCTCTGTGCTATACCACTCACAGTGAACAAGACAGATGTGTGGCAGTTAGCAAACTGGAGCAATGCTAGTATCTCCTCTCCATCAGTTTCCCTCTGTCCTATTGAAAGGGAAAGTCTGTCATGTATAGTCTCAATTACTAGGACCAATAGGAAGAGTGTCACCCAGGGATCATATGTAGGTTTCTGGAATCTAACCAAACAATGTAGAACTATTATTACAGATGAAACTACCAATTACACTATCATAAAAAATTATGGAAATAGAATCATAGAGTCACAGAGTCATAGAATCACAGAATGGCCTGGGTTGGAAGTGACCTTGAAGATCACCTAGTTCCAACCCCCCTGCCATGGGCAGGGATGCCACACACTAGATGCTCAGGGCCTCATCTAACCCATCTAAATAGAAGCAGGCCTATTGTCCTCCATTGGTGGATAGCCCCAGGAAGAGTATATGGGCTATGTGGCCCATGGCACATAAAGCACTCCCCCCTGGATGCTATGGGACCTGCGTCCTGGAATCCTTAGTTCCAGATGTTAGACTCCATAAACATTCAGATATAAGGGGATGGCTAGGATCAGAGGCTAGCTTTATGTTTCCGTGGGAAAAACAAGACATTTATAATCTCCTTTCAGATAGAAATACCTGGTTTCATGCTTTGTAGAGGGCTTTAATCCCCTCACTGGGAATAACAAAAATTGAGAGGGAAATAGCAAATATTTCTGCAACACTAGAAATTATAAGCAATGCCATCACTGATGCTCTCGGTCAAATAGAAACAGAAATAAAACAGGTATCTCAAATAGCCTTGGAAAATCGTCTTGCCTTAGACACACTACTGGCAGCCCAAGGAGGCATCTGTGCTGTGATAAACCGCAGCTGCTGTGTCTGTGTAAATGAGAAGAAGCACATTCAAACAGATATTAACCGAATCTAGCAAGCATCCCATTTGTTTCAACAAGTGTCTCAGGATGCAGCCTTTAACAGTGGACTAGATTTCTCCTGGCTTGTGTCATGGTTGCCAAACTTCGGGTGGTTAAAACAACTGTCTTTGTTTGTCATATTAATTGTAGTTATAGTAGTCATACGTAGCTGTGCCTTGCAATGCATGCCTAGCTGTCTAAATTTGTGTAGTGCTGTGTTTAACTGACCTAAGCAAGTAATGTTAGCAAGACAAGATATAGATAATATAGAGTGCTTCTTAAAATTGGCGGAAATGGACAAGAGGAATGTGGTGAGAACTATGAAGCCTTAAAATGAGTTTCATAGTCTCAAAGGAGGGAAACCGTAGTCCAGAGCTGAAGAAACCAAGGAGACTGGTAGCCTTGAGCTAGCAAAAGCAAAGGAGATAAGGGATGAAAGCAAGAAAGCAAGGAGGAGAACAGCTGAAGAAAGATTCCAGGCTGACCCATAGTACCCTTTTGCTCATTAAAGGTCATTAGCATATTAAAAATCACACCCATGAAAAGGGAAATGTAGGGAAATGCGGGATTTGGTCTCCCCGCCGCTGCTGGCCTTCTGTACCATGCATGCTCAACAGGAGATAAGCTGGGCGAGCTGGAACAACCTATCAGAAGTAGCCAGAGGGAGAGTTTCACAAATTAGCTGTGTCTAAATAATAGTGCTGCAAGTCAGAGGTGTGCTTGCTTTGCAAAAGATCGCCAAGTACCCTATTCTGCAGAATTAATAACTAAAAGACCTTCATGTGGATTCCGACTCTGTGTGCTTATTGACAGGGCGCACTGGCCATGAAGCTATGCTAACACTGGGTTTATTCCAGTTGCTACCTACACGAGCCTAGGTGATGAAGAAGTTGAGGGCTGCCTGCCCCTGCTCCTCATCAGCACCTCACTGTGTCCAACCGTGCCTTCCTCATCCCTCCCTTGATCCTACGATTTGAGCCCTCTCAGCCCTTCTGCCTTCCCTCAACAACCATCCCCATTTACTCTTTCCTATCCCAAATCTTTCTTTTTATTCTTCCTTCTCCTTTTTTTCCCTCCATAGGAATATTCACACTTATTTTTATTTCTGGAAATTTGCAGGCACGTGTTCTTTGTTGTCTTCTGTAGTCAGTTTTAATAATTCAACCTCATTCCTCGACAGAAAAAAAATAATAGAAGTACAAGAACTGTAAAGTATTTAAAATAAATTTACTGTTTCCCTAAGCTTCTAAAGACTACTTAAATAGGAATTAGCAACAAATTCTCCTTATTCGATAATTAGAAGTAAATAAAACATATAGCACAGTAAATAACTAGAAAAAAACAGTTTATCTGTGATACCATTCTTTGGAAGTTTCTGGCTATTAAATCATCTATTAAAAGATGAGTCCTCCTTAGTAGATTTTAACCTCCTTTAGTAGATTAGGACTATTTCAAATCACAGGAAAAGAAGGGAGAGCTCATGCTCCAAATGAAAGAAGCCTTCAGAGAGAATGTCTGATCCTTGTATTCCTGCAAGGCCTTTGCCAATCTCAGCAGATAATCAAGGATATTGAAATGTGCAGCTGCCTTCCTGGTTCAAGAAATGAGGTGTTAATGGCACACTGCTGGGAGCCGGGCACTATACTTACATTGCTATACCCGTTAAATAGATAGTAAGTGTTGTCAGTTTAGCACCTTATGCTCATACACACACACACAAAAAAATATCTTAAAAGGTAATTTTAGAATAAAATTATGATAAGCTGAAATAATATATCTACTATGAAAATGTCATGGCAGCTTCATCGTTACCATAGTATCTAAAAATGTGTAGAAATACTTCGGTATATCAGGTCATGTCAAACACATTGGGTCTTTCAATTATCTCCACGTTCCAATAGTTCTCTCCAGCTCTGTACTTCAGTGCACAGCCTGTTGCAAGTGTAGGTTTCTAAATCTCTATTTCAGTGCCACTCTTCAACTGCTGGAGGAGTGAAAATAATATCTTCTAACTGTACTTTTGTCCTAAGAAAAAAGAATCTTTGTTGTGGTTCTGTAAAGACAATTTTTAGAGGGACTTATACAATAGTAAGTCAGCAGAGAACACAGTCAAACTCACATAAATTACCTTAAAAATATCATCCTTAGTTTAATGAAAGTGTTGAGTTTTCAAAGAAAGAAATACAATAATACAACATTTCCTCACCTAGGGAATAAACTCAAGAAAAGTATGTTTTTAACTCATCCATCAACTGTGAACGGCGAAATAATAATATGAAATCCTGTATCTATTTTTCTTTCCTGTCAGTGAGCAGACAGTTAAAGCCATGACCTACCTGTCTGAATCCAAACAGCAAACTCTTTTTTTATCCATCAAAACATCACCATCTGTAGTAGGGAGACTGACCTTTTCAAGTATCTTCCCAAAGCGAATTGTTCCAGCTTTCACTCTTTAACTGCACCATTACAGCAAGCACCTCTCTCAGTGATCTCTGCTCTTTTGTCTAGCATTTTATGGTAAAATATAAAGGGAAAAAAGACTGAATTGGGTATCTTTTCTTTCTAAAATCGCAAAGAGAGGAAATCCAACATCAATGGTTTCTAAACAATAAGACTATGAAATAATAAATTGCAGATTTCTACAAGGTTTACTGTAAATGCTGCCAAGGATCCCTTTATGTATACTGATATTTCATGCACTCCTTAGGCCAGGCTCAGCCTCCATTCATTAATTACGGAATTTGTTGATTATGTAGTACACATGTTGTTAAAGAGTCCAGGAAAAGTGAAAACCAGCAGTATATATATATTCTATATATTCAATATTCTGTATATTCAATATATTCTATCTTCATTAGAAAAGCTTTCTGAATTAAAAATACCTTAAGATTGCAAAGGTTAAGAAATATTAGAATTAGGGCTACCTATACCTTTATTTCTGTGGAAATCATCATGCTGAGTAATGTGTCATTCTTTTAGGTTTAGGTAGAGATGCACACTATTCCCTCTGTTACTTGCTGATATGGGATGCAGGTGTTAAATCCAAGGATTAGGAAAGATGGATCTAATCTTTTTCTATTGCAGTCAGGTCGCAGTAAGGTGCCTGTGCTCAGATGGACACTCACAAACAGCCAGCTCCTGCCTTCCATACCCTCTGCTCCCAGCATAGAAATGCAGACATCGACATGCCTCTGTGTGAAGTTCTAGTCCTGCAAATCCATCATCAAACAGCTATTGTAACGTAAGGAAAAAATGTCATTTTGTACATCTTTGTTAGCTCGAGTTTGACAGAACTAAAGCAGAGACCTTCCCCCTTTCCCCTGGGTTGCTTACCTTCCTTTGCAGTCACTGTGGCACCAACCGCTGTCACTCGTGCACACAGAGGACATTATCCTCAGGTCAGACATTGCTGCAGATCCTGCCACTAAAGTTATATCCTAAAGATTCAATGGAAAACATATCTAACATGCAGCTTTCCTATCTCCCTGTTTAGCTAAAATTTGTGTCTAGGGTCATCTCCCTTCTCATTTACATCAATATTCCTTTCTCTGATTTTCAAAAATGCAATTCTGAGGTTGTCATATCTATTGTAATGACTTTTCTCAGCTACTGCCATTGTTTCTTTTCTATTTTTATCCCTCCAGTGATTTTCCCTTCTCTGCTGCATCAGTCATAAATTACTTGGGTTTGATTTCATTACACTTCACAGATTACTCTTTCTTTTGTCTGCCATTTATCTATGGCAGATGACATTTGCCATACGAATTTGTTTTGTACAATGTATTGGCCTCCCGTTCTCCGTCAAATTTTCAGACAACCTTTTTTCCAGGCACCCTTCGTACTTAAAATGTGTTCCACATAAATACCTGCAAACTCAATTCATTTTGCCTCTCAAAATACCTTTCTACCACCATGCTTCCCTTGTACGTTGTAAGGTTCAATGGATACTGTCTCTCATATTGTCTCACAGTTTACCTGTACTTTCCTGTATTAGGTGTCTCTTTCTGTTTTTGTTTGTTTGTTTGTTTGTTTTTGGTCCTATGCTTATATTTCCAATCTGTTTGGGACAGACTCAGTATTTCCAGGAGCATCAATTTCTTTACATTTATCTACACTGCATTTCACTTCCTTTGCATTTATCTAGATTGAATTTCATCTACTATTTTATTTACTGCCCAGTCTCATATGAGAGCGTTTCAACTGTTTCATGCCTGAGTTATTTTCGAATTCTTGCAATAGTGGTGGTTTCTTAGTTCCTTTTCATAGTATTTTATCTTTTTTTCTTAATGTTTTATCAGTAGCTGCTTCCACAATAAATTCAACTTCAGACAGATTGTTTGCTGAGCCCTCTCCCACCTGAGAACAGCATTCTAGCATGGAAGTCTCTTAATTTCTTTTCCACAGGGAACACTGATGGGAAGAATTCATTTCCCTGTCAAAGCACACTTCATACCAATCACCAGCTGGCCCAATGGACACAGGTATGTTTCTTGCTGTGTTTGAAGTATAATCATATTTCCCAGTGCTAGCTTGGATTATTTTATCTGGCGGATCCTCAAATTATTTTCCCATTCCACCTAATTAATTAATCATGTTTTTACATGTAATCTACTAGAACTTCTGATAATTTGTATTTTCTTGTTTTAAATACAATTCCAGCCCCTTGAAGGATTCATTCTTCTTTATGGCAGTCTCTTTTACTTTGCTGGAGAGTGATTTCAGCTTCCTTCTGTACTTTCTCTGTCATTTCCATATGTGTTAAGCACTAATGCTGATTCCAGTATTTAGATCTCCAGTAGCTTACATGCCTATGAGAATTTACTTCCTCAGACTATCCCTCTCAGATATATTGTTATGAATGTCCTTTTTGATGTAGAACACAACCAGTGTGGATTTTTGAGTTCTGCTGCCTTTGTAGGAGTGCTAAGTAAGTGCATGGTACTGTTAGAGAGCAGCAATTCAGCTGCAAGATTTTGATTAGATCCTGCTAGTTATTCAGTGCAAAGTCAAAGTTTTTGTCAGGCTGCTGGCTGACCGTGGCCGCCATCACACACTCTGCTCTTCTTCTCTTGGTGCTGTGGCACTGCATCATCCATGCCTTGCTGTCATCATTACCTCCTGGCCTACCTTCCCTTACACAGCAATTTCCTCTCGCAGCTCCCTGACACCTCATTCAGGTGAATTTCAAAAGTACTCCCTTTATTCTGAAACTGTCCTCAATTCATAATGAACCTGCTTCTCTTCCTCCTTATACCACCCAGTCTAGATAGTAGAAGGCTGCTTTTCCCCCTCTTCCCGTGGCACCACAAGGGGCAGGAATCACTTTACAGAATACTGTGACACAAACCTTAGTCTCCAACTTCCTTCTCGTTTGCCTAATTGTTCTTCCCTTGCCATTTGTACTTGTGCACCACAACTATTTACCCTTTAAGCACTTCTTACAAGCCTATTCCCTAGGGGATTTTGTCACCTGGTAGTTTCTGCATAAGCCTGCAAGCCTCTTGGGGTCACAGACCCAGCCATCGATATGTGTGATGACAGATTTCTCCATCAATACAACCTTTCTCTTCCTCACTGTGAGAAAAAAAAAACTGTGCAAAACCAGTACAGGATGTCATTCCATTCTGTTTTAATAACCAAGCTTCACTCCCTCTTAACAAGATGTGAAAAATGTGAACATAAGCCAGTGATTCCCACTGACTTCAGTAGACTCTGGCTCAGACTTTTAATAACGCTGCCTGATACGCTTTTTCCAGACCCAGCCTTTCATCCACCAGACCCAGTCTTTCATTGTGTTGTTGTTCTGAAAAAATCTGGGATGTAAAGAACATCTGCTACAACAAACATAAAAACCACAGACCTGCTGTTACTAATGGAAAGTATTCTAAGGGCTTTGATTTAGAAAAAAAGTTAATTAATTTCTGAAGAATAATTACTGCGATTGCGAGTGTCAATGACCCTTCTCACATAAAGCTTTCCCAATACAATCTTGTTTTGGTCTCACTGAGGACAAAAGATGCTTCAGCTGTACTGACAAAAATCTTTGTGAATTGTTATAAATTCTACTGAAGGGGTTTCTATAGCTTCCTTTTAAATTCTATTTAGTTATTATCTATAAACAAAAGAAGCTGAGCTAGCCTGGTTTGGATTTGTATGAAAAATTATAATGAAATAATAAAACCAGTAAGCAATAAAGAAAGGAAGTAACTGCTTTTAATGTTCTCTGTTAAGTGTAATTGTGACATTTAGAAATCCATTTGCTTCTTTGTCTAATATTCATTATTTCACTGATAAGCACAGTATGTACCAAGAATACACAAGACATCTTTTAGCATCACAGATGTTATAGAAACTAAGCTGATTTTAATCTGGTTTTGCCAAATTATGCAGATTTTTCTTGAAAATTGTATTTTTGAGAATTTGAGCCGATTTAAGATCCAATTTATTGCAAAAGAAAGGCCATTCAGTTATGCTAGAGTCTCACTTCATCATGACATCTATACACAGTTTTCTTTGCTTTTTAAAAAAGAAAAACAGTCACCAAGCCATGTCTTTGTTAAGGCATCCTGCTGGCAGCATATGGCAAAAATACTGGCACCTTGCCTGGAAAGTGCAGCAAGAACTGATGGATCTGATCTCATTCTGTGGCTGCAGAGAAAACAGACCACACTGAAGGCCAGTCTTATGGCCTGCGACCATCAATTGCTCAGCAAGAAGGACAAGTTCCTGAAAACAGATGCAGGAAGGTGAACTGATTTTGCAAGTCTGGGAAGGAGATTTCAACTTCCCAGGTGAAGGTAGAGCCCCCTACAACAGTCCCTCTTACAGCTGGACCTTCAGAAGTCGCTGTGTAATTGTGTTTTATATACTACTGTGAAATTAAGATTTCAATGTATAAATGTTTGAGAAACAATAGTGCTAATTTAATATTAATGGGTCAATTTCAACTTAAAGTACTTCTTGAGGACCGGGAAGAAATCCTGCAGCTGCAGGAGTTGCAAAAGAAGCAGATTTTCTACCATAATGCTATATCACTGAGCCAGCCATTTAGCATTGACCTGTTCCATCAGAAAAAGAGAAACACAGACTTTTTTTTCTACATTATTCAAAACATAGCTTGGCTTTAGGTAAGTGCACAGTTTTGGAGGTTTAAGTGGTAGCAAGTGGAGAGGGACTCTACTGTCATTAAGTAGATCCTCAAGAGACTTGACATCTCCAGTTCGAAACGTGGCTCTAGGTAGAAGATACCGCTCCATCTTCCATGAATAAATTTGTATGCTAAATATCATTCTATAGCAATGTTCATTTCTATGCTTACACAGAGTAAGTATTACACTGTGAGAATTACAGACAGAAATAGTGGCAACCCCGTACCTAAATTATGTGACAAAATACCCTAACTTTAGAAAATAACAGAAGAACTTTGAAAAGCTCATTTGTTACAGACTCTGAAACTTAGCAGAAACAACATTCTGATGTTGAAGATGTATCTTTCTTTGTCCTCTTAAATGTTTCAAAATTTCTGTTTTGTTTTGTTTAATTAGTTTTAACAGGATTCTTATTTCCTTCCCCTTCCTCGTACCATTCCCAGATGAGCGGGGGATAAATGAGAGACCCTGGATCAAACTCTCTCCGTTCGATACTTCCACTGGAAAAAGAGAACAAGCACAAGCAAACACAAGGCCATTGGGCCTCATATTAGTCAAACTCAGGAAATCCTGTAAAAAAAAAATATATATATGAAAATACTTCTCAATTACACTGACATAATTATAATGTGATTTTTATTTGTTGGTTTGTTTGTTTTATAATGAGAACATGATGTTCAACCATAATGATGTCTCCCTAGTCCTCCTAGACGGTAGGGTGCAATTTCACATTAAACCTGCCATCTTCCAATCTCAATACCTGTACCAAATTTTTAATTATCCAACCATACAGTGAGTCAGATTAAATTTTGATCTGACAGAAAGCCACCTTACCCCTGTGGCTTCCAAGACCAGTATATCCAGTGCAAGCCAGGGGCAGGGACACAGGGACAGGAACACATGAAGAGAGAGGAAAGTACAAGTGCCCAGCTCGGGAGCAGTTCATGTTAGACCAGGTGGGACATACCCTGGTGGAACATACACTGACCTGGTCAGTTCAGTCTGGCCTCTAACGAGAAGGGAGAGTCCCATCTCCCCTCTCCCATTTGCTTCTCCTGGATGCTTTTTCCAATCACATCCCATATGCCATCATTATTGTATAATGTGTACTAGTAGCATTAGCAATGAGCTGGAATTGATCCAGATAAAAACTTTTTGTTTTGTCTCTTTTGTACAGCCTAATGTAAACTGGCACTAACACATGCATATCCAAAGGATGGATGAAAGTGTCTCTCTGAATAGCTTGCTGAGGATTAAAATGACTGCGTAACCTTGGCCTTAGTGATTCCATACATCTTTTGCTGTTGCATGTAATAAAACCAAACCTGAATGAATTCTGACTACTATTTATTTGTATTCTGTGACTTAAGGTGGCTCTAAAGACAAAAAAAGATTCTGGGAAACCACAGTACACACAGTCTTTTCTGTTGTCCTTCAAATGACTCTTATCTCTCTTCCGAAGTCCACAGTCATGAAACAGTGTACTAGTAAGCAGATTTAAAAGAGCTAGCACTTTCAAAATCATGCTTCCTCCCCTCTCAAATCCAAGTGGAGAGGGAAAGACAGGGAGCAAAAATTCCCACTGTCCTGATTGGTTTCTTTACATGATGTATCAACTAGATGATGCAACCAGATAAAAGATCTGCTTTTACAACTCATTGAACTGGAATTTTCTGAATTTAAATCACATTAATCGTTTCAGTTTGGCCAAGTTTTAATCTAAGTTCATTTTACCCTAGAAACAAATATACTGAATCCGAATTTGAGAAGACAGATTGTTCTTTTAAAGACTTATTTATCCTACTTTAAAATAACAAACAGTTTATCCCTAAACTGGCTTCCTTAGGTGATTATTTTAATATTATTTTCTATATATTATATATTATTCTATATATAATATATAGAAATATATAGAAATATATAAATATATATAAATATATATATATTCTATATATATTATATATATATTTTTTTTCTATGATTCTGCTGTGGAGGGGGTTGTGTAAAACGTAACTCATATGAGACTTATTTTTGTCATGAGTATTGTTTTTCCGAGCATCAGCATTTTGAATTATGCTTGCAGAAGATGCCAACTTTAAAATTTGTTACTTTCATCTACATCTGTTCTGCATTCCATGGAGAAAAGACAGGACTGTTGGGTGCCTGAACACTTTAGGAATACTATATGTGCTTGTTAAACAAGTCTTTCACACAAGTATTGGTGTTTCGATTATGTCTTAGCAAATGGGGATGGCAGCCTGACAGAGGTATTTCTTAAGGGGCAAGTCCCAAAGAGGAAAAACAGATGGGGAGAGACAACATCAACGAAGTAACATCACAAAGTATACAAGCTTGTAAGTTAGTCAGATAAAATAGGTTAGTAAAAGACAGGAGCAAATTTTTTTGGACCGAGGATGTTCTGTACCAGCAAGTAAACAAACAGAACACTGTTGTCTTTAATCTGATTTTTTGTGCAATGTAAGATGAAAACAGCCTTTCAAAGAAAAAAAAAAAAAAACACTATGAAATTCTTTTAATTAAATTTGCTAACTCTTATGTTCTGCTGGTTCTCAAGAAAGAAAACTTCTGATGTCTTAATACATGTAAAAAATAGTATCAAAATATTCTGTAGCTTTCTCTTCACATCATTTTCGCTTCAGTCTAGACTCTGTTGTTAAAATAAAATAAGAAATTCCTGCTCAGAAGTCTTATTACAATTACACATTTCATGCAATCACACAATGTGAATCTTAGAGATATACTGTATGTAAGGAGGATGGACTCAGTCACATTCAAATATGTTATCATCCTTCTTTCATAAACATAGCAATACAATTCCCTACATATAAAATGAAGCTGTATTTAGAGAAAAAATAATATGGGAATACTACATTTTGAGAAGTGGTAGTTCACTGTTTTTAACAGAGCAGAAGTTTCCAACAAAACAAAACAAAACAAAACAGTAAAAACAAGTAAAACTCAAGCGTAGCCAGAGCAATTACTTTCACCTTTTCATCAATTATTTTTTACCTTTTCTAGATAAATATTTATAAAGACAAAATATTATTTCTCAAAATTTGTGTCAGATGAGCACAATGTCAGATGAGTACAATGCAGCACTTAAATCCACATCCAGACAGAAACACGTTCCATCCCCTATTTCCCAAATGGAGTGAATGCAGTATATTCATTCCTTTAGTGGCCAAATTCCAGAAAGGAAGCAAGCTGGGACTGGATTTCACATTCTGCTATGTTAGAAATTATCTGCAGAAAGTACTAATGATTCAAGGGAATGTGATAATTGGAGACTGTATAAGTGAAAAAGGGCAATGCCTTGGAGATCAACTACATGCTTCTTTACAAGAACTTGGCACTCTGCCCTTCCATAGAGATTTTGCTTATGTCTAAATTGTAGTTCAGCTGGCAAAGACAGAAACAGGTTTAAACCACTGCCAACATATCAATAGTTTATCCTAATTTATAAATGCAGCTGCCTGCAAAATCAGGCTGCTTACAAAAATGATCGGCCTTTGCAATGTCTGACAGCATTGCCCTTGCAGGAGGAACCTCAAGACCAATGTTTTTGCACAGTGCGAAGCCTGTGAGAATACGAAGAAACAGATACTATTGGATATTCTGCACAAGCTGGCCAGGTCTAACCAGTTTCATACCAGGATGCTGCAGGTATCCTGGTTTTGCTGAGGGGTAATGAAAGCCTGAGCTTTATCCATTAACATTTTCTGAAACACAAGTGAAGTCTCTCTCTCTGTATCAGCTTGTATCTCCAGTGATTTTGGCAAGGGCCACCGATGACATCCTAAAAGCATGATTTATTGTAGCTTTACTTTAGATTGCCTCTGGGAGCTGCCTTTATCTTTCTCCTGATTTCAGAGGGTATACTTGCTTAAACTAACCCCCTAAGTTTGGATGTCAAAGTTCTGTGAAATATATTTCTCCTACAGTACTCTCCTTCACTGACACAAGTAAAACACACTCCACTTTCATCCTTTTTAGACAGCTCTGTGTTACCCAGCTGTGCCAGGACCTGCAACATAACTCAAAGGCTCCTAGAGTAATCAATGATACTTCTGGCATCTGGTATTAGCAGCTGGATTTAAGTGCCTGTTCTGGCTGCGATGCATAAAAAACAATGGATTTATAAACTAGCTGAAAAACATCCTTTTGCAATTTGTACTCTGAAAAAACATTTTTACCTTGCAAACAACAACTTTTCTCTAAAAACTACAACAGAAAACAGAGACAAATAACATTTTCTCTGGAAACTACATGAACGACAGTTACTTCCAAAATAGCAGTATCTGCCCTCCTGTTCATAAATACGAAGAATCCTTCTTTACCCTCTCCATAAAGAAAACAAAAGCATATGACTCATGTTAGTGGAAGACAGATGATATTTCCTCCAGCCTAGGGTTTGTGGAAAATAGCTTGCTCAGAATGATGTCTAATCCTGTCCTCTCTGGGTTCTATCACTGTCTTAAACGAGAACAAGTTTTGGCTTACTGAAACTGTTAGATTGGGGAGACTTATTCTTTCTATAAATTGTATTTCCATTAACATACTGACATCCTCCATTAAATAAAAAAATACAGAAAAATAAATTAGAATAGAAAATCTATTTATATTTTTTTAACTGTGCAATCCTTTGTTGACACAGCTTGTGCAGATAATGCCACAGCAATGAGACTATACTTTGTAAACATGCTGTTTTCATGTTTCTTTGTTAACATTAAATTGTCCTCCTTAATGTTTGGAATACATAGTGAATGTGAGGTCTCACATATCATTCCCTACAGCTGTTGCACAGTCAATTATACATGTTCTTTGTATTGTCACATTTCAGAAGCTGCTTATAAGCAGCTTTTTCTGCTCCTAGAATGTCTGCTTAACTCACTCTTATGGCAGCTGCATCAGTATCTCCTAAGCAGCAATGTGTCCTGGAAAGGGCTGTCAATATCAAATTATTGCCTTTTCAACCAAGAAGAACAGCTATTTTCAAAGGACAAACTCTGACCAGGTTTTTGTAAGCAGCCAACAGCAGATGACATACAATAGTTTTTGGTAGACTGAACCTGACCATCATGCCAGCCCTGGAAATCCGTGACTTTTCTCAGTCATTGTGGATTCCCAGCATAAAAATCAGCCAAGATTTGAGTAAACATTGATAAAACTATAAGGAAACAAAAGATTAATCTAAGGCTAATTTAAATTTGGAACAACAGAGCAGAGGATTTATAAGGACTATTTATTTCTTCTCAAATACATGGAGAAGAAACAGCATGGAATGGTCCAGGAAGCACTATTCAAGCATGTGCTTCCTTACTCCACAGGAGAAACTAAAATGAATCCTTTAACCTCTTGTATTAAGATGAAGAATCACAAGCACCAAGACAACTATAGGCACTAGAAACACTTTACCTTTGGCTAACAAGTCATTGAATAGTTGAAGCAGCACCTCTTTAACAGTTCCAGGTACCAGTCCTGTTTACATTTTTTTAGTGAAGATTTTGTTTTGCTATTGAGACATTAAACTTTTATCTATAGAGTTCAGGTAGCTTTTCAAATCAAACATGAGCAGCTTATAGGGTGATACTATCTATGGACACAATTGCAGGAAAGAGATTATCTGTAAAAGGGTACTGTGTCGGCATAGTTTCAGTGGAATTGTTGCAGTGACTTATTGTGGTCTTCACGTCAGGTTAAGTCTTCCAGTAGGGTGCAAGCTGTGTGGGGCTGGTGCTTCTGCATACTAATTTTTGGTGGATTGTGTAATTTAAAATAGAATATATTGGAAATATAAAGACCTGCTGTTTCACCTGCTCTCTTGAACCCAGAGAGTAAGTAGGGACCATGATTTAGTTCCTTTTAAGTGTTTGATTCTCAGCTGTTCTGCTTTTGGCATGTCATTCTCTTTCTTTGTGTTTCTTCTCAATAGTCACAGAATGATATAACATTAAAACAAACAAACAATCAAACAAACAAACCACAAAACAACAACAACAACAAAAACCAACCAAACACAAAAACCCACCAACCAACCAACAAGACATAAATGTTATAAACATTGTTATTTAAAGCATGAATATTTTCATCTATTCTGGAATGTCCATGCTGGAATGTATACGTCCCTACTTCTGTTTTTCTCTCATATCACAAATATTGAAGTCTCTTAACTTTTTTTTTATTTTTTTTTTTTTCCCCATCTCAGTAGTCTAAGCAAAACCCTTGCTTGTGTCAGGTGCTTTAACTCAGTTGCTTCTATGGGTTCTGTTACCTGTTATCTGTTTCAGCCCATGTTGCTCAAAATATCTCTACAGAGAAGGAAATTACTTTCATTTATTATTGAATTGAGCCAGATTTGAATCTGTTAGCTGACAGGTAAAACAGCTCAATATTCCATTATGAGCAGCCTAGGCAGCCCTGTGGTTCCCTGTGAAATACACACTTTAATAGGTTTTCTATGCAAGGAACAGATAGGAGCATGCTAAGAAGTTGTGCACAATAACTCTTTTTATACTTTGTATGGATAAACAAAGAACTTCCCTCCGGGTTTTTAATGCAGTTTCACCAATAGCAATTTATGACAGCTGTGGAACTGGGATTTTATAAAAAATCTGTTCCAGGGCAAAATTCAGAATTTTACTGAAGACTTGTAAATACAAAAAAAAATTAAAGACTTGTAAATACATCCACATGTTGCCAGAAAATGCTTAACTGCAGGAAAGAAGTTAGATCTTCAGGAAAGAAAGGTTAAGGAAATTCTTACTTCATTACATTACTGATAATTTCACTTTTGCTGAACAGCACTTATTCACATATTCTCTCTTTTTATAAAAACATTATTTGTTTTCATTTTAAAATAAAAGCCTTTATTTTAAAGTAAGGATTTACTTGCTTGAAGTAATTATAATTACTTTAATGCTAAAGCAGTCTATAAAACTGTACACTTGATAAAATAGTAGCAATATGAAAGCTCTGTAAACTAGGGCTAATATATTTCAGTTTACAAATAGCACTGTAAAAACCCAGGAGACAGTTTGTATTTTTATAATATAAATTAATGATCAGAAATTATATACACAAATGCAAGTGAACTAAAAAGTTTTCTTCTCTCACTTGGTATTAATAGAATATTATTCTTTGATTTACTAATCAGATTCTAAATTATTTCAAACTATTCTTCCCTTAGTAATAGTACATTCAAACATTGTCATTATTTTTTTTTCTTTCCCAGATCACTAGCACCCCTACTTAACAGACATTTTGCTTATATGGTTGCTAGCGGGTTATGCTACATAACATATACAAACTTATTCCAACTGAATTCAGTTGTGTTTTTGATAAAACAATTGAACTATTATAATGCTAGGATTATTGTGTACTTTTAATGATTATAGAGACGATAAACTTTATCATCCCATACTTGTGACAGGCATAAATGAAATAAGTAACAGAACATTTCTTTACCATATATTTCAGTACAATTCATTACTTATTTTTGTTATAGCTGTTGTGCTTTTTTTGTTAGTATTCAAGATTTATAGCAGCTGTTTTCCTTTCACCATAGTTCCTTCCTAAATGCTACATCTATTTTTGTTGAAGTTTTAAAAAATCTGGTTTATACCCATATTTTTTTTTCGTTGTAAATATAGCATTTGGCTTAACTACCTGTAACATACTGCAATTCTTAGATATGTTACAATATTTACAAGGTTACACTTTGCTCTCCTGAAATTCTTTTTCTCTTAGAATTCTTTTTGAAAGCTTTTGCTTTTTCACAAAAACTGGTATCTCATACAGAAAATCCTCAGTTTATACCTGTTTCTGATTAATAGAGAACTGTCATGGATGATATAGGACACAAAGAATGACATATTCACAATAAATTGATTGTGACCAAATGGAATGCCTCCAAATCTAATAGTCTTTCCTTCCTGTTTTCCTCCAATTAAAATATGTAACTGCAAACAGGACTATAATTATGTCTTTGTTGATTTTTGCAGTTGACTGAATGACATCAGCACACCTTAAGAGTGCAATTCTTCAGACAACCTCTGATTTTATTATGACTCCATATTTCTATTTCTTAGATCAGAAATGATTATACCTGTGGCTAAAATTAATTGCTTTAAACATATATATATGTGTGTATATATACATATATAAAATGAAGCCATAACTCATGTTAAATAAGGCAGAAATCTGTGTATATATGATTTATAATAACACGTAAAGTTTAGGAAACAAGGTCTTTAGAAACAGGAAGGCCTCAGAATACAAAAACAAAGCATCTGGAAAAGAAGAAAAGCTTCTGAAACCGAAAGCTTACGTGAACCTAAACCTGAGGATAAGAACAAGATACACTAGCAATCTGAGGCAGACAAGTGATAGACAGAGAGCATGAGTGAGGCTGTACAGGAGAACAAAAGGAAAGGGGGAAAAATAAATGATAAAGAACCAGAGTAACCCGAGGACTCGATTTTCAGCAGTGCTGAGCACTACTGCAAATCTAGCCCCTTAGCTCTTAATGGACCAGTTCATCACAAAACCTTGCCGAAATAGCTGAAGGATTTATAGATTCACTTATTTAGACAGTGGAAACGTACACAAAAATAACTTTACTCAGAATAAAAGAAGTGACTAGTCTAACTAAAGCATCATAAATTTAATTGGCAGCTGTGAACACACAGACACCTAACCTGAAGAGGAAATAAATGTGTTTACTTTTCATATTGATTAGATAAGCAACAGATAAGAGAGTGCTAAATAAAGTTAGAGAATTTTACCATTTACTTCCTCTTTAAGGGAGTGGATGGGTTCTTGATGGGTAACAGAAAATTGTTAAGACTTTAACTAAGACCAATATAATGACATAATTACTATAAATTAGCACATGCCTATATACACACACACACATATAACTACTTACGGTGTAGTTCTAGCACACAAACGTGGCAACTAAGTAGGTATTTCCAGGAACCACAGATCATCAAAACACCTCTGAGGTGGCTTATATTTATACTCAGAATTTCACCAAGACAAGCAATTGTGAAACTGCATTTTTACCAATGCTTAACCTGGCTGTACTATTAGAACATTAACTCACAGTTTCTAAAATTACAACGAAAAATTATGTTTGCTGCTTGTTTTCACGCTTTACTTCTTTTTGTCTGTAAAATTATTAATTGAATGCGATAATCCAAGTAAATAAATATAATATGAACGTAACATAAATGACAAGACACGTATATGAACAATGAACCAGCTGAGCTGTACTGGCCCAGGCAATGAAAGCTATGTAGACAATGCTTAAAATTTATGAAAGCCCATAAAATGCATGACAAATTTTGCAAATTGATCAGGTACTATGCCTCCGTTTAAAACCATAAAAGCAAGAAAACCCAGCGAAGGTATAAATCATAGAAAAAAAAAATATCCTGAGAAGCATGTAAAAACCCTTGCATATTTCCTAAAAATAGGTGCCTGAGATATGCCTAGTGGAAACAGTGTACCCCTGATGGTCTTCCCTTAGACCAGGCTACTCAAAGTTTCTGGATTTCTGTCCCTCAGCCTTAGATCAGCTGCACAGGATACAGCAGGTTTGTAATCTGAGGCATGTTCGCTCAGCAGCTATGTATGACTAGTGGCTATCTACCTGGCCTCTGGTCTCTGCCAGTTATTCTGCAGCTGCTTAAGCGACTGGTATTTTCTGTGGAGAGTTGAACTACCATACTAAGGGGTGAGCAGCGTAACCTTGCAGGTTTCAGGGATTCCTCTGATGTACAAGAAACAGCAGTGACGCTATTATTTTCATTACTTTTAACTGCATGGAGAAGTCATCTTTTCATTTGGAAAACCTAGAAATATACTCTCCTCCTTACAGTATAGATTGAAATGGTTAATGAAATCTTGGAGTACCATACCTATAGCCCTTTCTATTTACCAGCTCTGAAACAAATGAGGGAGACAAGTGATGGGATGCACCGCGCCAAAGAAAAGTTAACTTTCTCTGGTGGCACGACCCAGCTGCAATCTGCAGGCATGCAATGACTTGTCAAGTGTATCTGCACAAGTTGCCGACCATGGCCGACTGCCAGCATTTTGTCTAGTGCAGAGTTATCTGTTAACTAGATTAAATGGGCTCTGGCAAATTGAAAAAGGTTGGATAATTGGATGACAAGCAAGGCACCAGGGGATTTTCAGAACTTGTCGTGACTGCAACAATACAAAACAATTCTTGGGGAGTTGCAGAAGTCAGCCTGTGGAAGTAAGAAGTGAAATAAAGCACGTCTGCTTACATATATTTATTCTCTGCCATTTTATTTTTTCTTACTTCAAAATTGTACTTTAATACTCATTCACCCAAGCCATTGGCATTTGTGTTAAGTTACTCCGCTTCTAGGCTAGGAAAGGAACTGTTTTGTCTCAGGTCAGAGGAACGCTGCTATTCCCTCCGCCTAACAAACATCCCTTAACGCCTGGGTGCCAAGAATCTCACTTCTCGGATTACTCTCTTTGTGAAAGAAATCGCACATCAGGGGCACTACTGAGCTCAGAGCCTCGCAGGCGCAGGCGCCGCTCGCACCTCGGGCCGAGCCGAGCGGAGGCGGGTGGTCCGCGGGGTGCCCGGGCAGGTGCCTGCAGCCCCCCGGGACGGCGCTGCCCGGCGGGCCGGGGGCCGCGCTGAGGCGGGGGGCGCGGGGCGGGCGCAGGGCTCGGGGCGGCGCGGCGGGGCCGGCGGCGGCGGGCGGCGAGCAGGCGAACGGCGGAGCCGCTACATCCGGGCTGCGGCGGCGGGCACCTGCCGCCCGGGGGCCTCGGTGACATTGGGCCTCGGCGGCGAGGCGGGGAGGGCGAGCTGCGGAGCCGGGCAGGGAGAGGGGACGTGCGCCAGCTGCCGCCATGTTCCGCCTTATGGTCTCCCACGCCAAGAAGCACCCCAGCGTGAGTACCGGGCGGGTGGGGACCCGTGCTGACCTCCCCGCTGCCCGCCTCGCCTCCCCTTTTCTCCCCACTCCATGTTCTCTCTCCCTCCATGTCCTCTTCTCTCCTTGCCTCAGCGCCCTCGGCTGTGCCCGGGTTGCCGGCCTCGGGGCGCCCCGCTGCTGCTCGGTGAGCCGCGGCCACGCCGCCTTTTTTCTCGGCTGTGCATGGGCCTGGAGCTGCAAATCTCGAGGTGTCGCTGCCATTTCTCTCGGGTGCCCTTTTCCTTAACCCTCAGCCGCCTTTTCTTATGTTGCCACCGGGGGGTGCAAATGGCGGGGGCTGTTGTGGAGGGGCAGGTACTGGGTTCTGAGAAATGTGCTGCTGCAGTGTACTGGTGGCTGCAGAGGTAGCAGCAGTTTTTTCGTGTTTTTGTTACTGTAGGTAATTCTTTTTCTCAAACCGCAGCGACGTCAAACCCCAGTGACGCTTCTCTCAAGCCCCAGCACACAGCGTGCTTGTGTCAACATTTTAGAGGGCCACAAGCAACGGCTTAAAACATTGGAGCTCGTTCTTTTATTTGTCATTGTTGTAACTAGAAATGTAATGTAATAATGTAATTTTGTTGCATTGCAGTATGTCATTGGAAGCATTTTTTGTTGCAGTTGATACCTCTGTTTTTGATCATTGGATCAGGAGGCGTTGGCGCAGCCCTGTATGTCATGCGTTTGGCGATGTTCAACCCAGATGTCTGGTATGTATAAAACAATCCACAGTGTTAGTCCTCGTAATGCTTTTATTAAAGTAAACTTAATTGCTTTGGTCTTTATGCTTCTGCAGCCCTTAATATATAGCTCTGTTATTATTGGCGCTGAATTAGTGGGGTTTTCTTGGATTTAGAGATTTGATTGTATGATTACCATATGACATTTGGAGACTGCTGACAAAGGACCATATCTTTCTATGGAGAAACTTATTTAGATACATGACTGCACATGGTCTAATAAACCTAATATACATACAAATTTTGTTTGTTTTGGAAGTACTGTGATTTTTCTCAATATGGTCTAATATCTTGAATTTCTCTCAATAGCTGGGACAAGAAAAATAATCCAGAACCCTGGAATAAACTGGCTCCCAATGAGCAGTACAAGGTAAAACAAAAACAACAGATTTTTAGGAAACATGATACCAAAAGCATAGCTTACTGCTTTAGGACACTTGGGTATATTAGAAAGTAGCTGAGTAAGTGACATATGTTGCGCAGCAGAGGAAATACATTTATCTTCAGAAGTCAGAGCAGAGATAGCTATTTGAGATTTAAAACTTTCTTAGAGTTGGTTGATAATGGGCCAAAAGGAGTCTCTGTACAGAAGCAGTTATGTATATAATTCTCTCTAAGAAAGAGAAGTATTATGTGCCAGAAGAAGAGTATACTAGCACATAATGCTCAGAGGAAATAAAATACAGGAAGAAGAACAAAACCTTTAAGTTTTGAACTAAAACTTTCTAAGTTCTAAACTATTGGCCTCTAATTGTGGGAAGCAAAGCAGGATAATGTCAGTGTTTAACATAAACACTAATTCAGTTCTACAGCCAATTGCTCGAAAACAATTGTCTTTAAGTAATAGATGCAATAGAATGGTTCTTTAATATTCAAGATATTTCATTGAACTAATGAGAAAGCATGGAAAGATGTGTAAAGCAGATTGTAGTTTACTAAAATGGGGTTCTTCTACTAAAGATTTCTGTTGAGGATGGTTTTAAGATTATCCACAAACTACTAAAAAAGCAAACAAACATACCCCAGTTTCAATGTCAACTGTCTATTCAGTACCATATCTTAGTATGCCAATCATACAAATAAGCAAAAAAACACACCCCAAAATAAAATGTTGCAGTTCCCTTAAGAGTCCAAGAAGAACATAGTGCTTCATTTTCATTGCTGCTTCTGGAATGTTGACTTTCTTAAATATCTAAGAAAGGCAAATTCAATGTTGTGTGCAGTATGAATTCTTTTAAAGAGTGCATGCCTTCTGTGGCATTCCCAGTCTGTGCTAGCATACAAACACAACCTTAGGGTTTACCATATTTGGGTTTGTGTATCACTGTGGATTTTTTTTTTCCAAGACTGTACTGTGGGAAATGAAAAGGCAAAAGCTCTAAATTGTGGATGACTGTTCAGTAAAAAGCTCTGATAAAACATTAAGTTGCAGCTTTTGATGAAATTGCATTTGTTTTGTAAACTTTCGTCTCTTTGGAAAGGCTGAGGAAGTCAGTATTTCGAAAGAGAAGAGTTGAAGGAGTGATGATTACTGTGTGAGTTGCACAGAAAGCTGTAATTTGAATGTGTTAAAGCAATCTTAATTCCACTCTCAGTTCTGGGCTTTTTTTTTTTTTTTCTTCTTATGAAGAAGTTAATAACTAAAATTGAGTTTGGCCTTGACTAAAAGTAATCAAACTAATACATACTTTCATAGTTTCCTTTCCTTTTTTTAAAGGAACAACTGTAGCATCATGTGCTTGACGTCAAGTCAGCCTGGATGCCAAATATACCTTTAGTATGTTCATTGTCCTCAGTGACTATCTGGACTGTTCTGAATGGCTTGCAATGGGATGCAACTTTATTAATATAAATTGAGTGTGCGAAAGGATCTGTCCTTACCTTCCTTCTTTGTTGCTACATCTTGAAGTTGTAGATGGATTTACTTAAACCAAATTTGGCTTTAGCAGCACTGTTGTAAATGTTCACATTTACTGTCCTTTGTGCTACTTGACAAATTAGATGTTGTCTTCATTATATAGGAACACACAGATTTGGGGCAAAAAGGATAAACCAGCAGTACTGTCAGAACTTCTTGTATATGGACTTTTAATTCTGGGGATCAAAGAAGAGATTCTTCGTGTTTTTCTTCAGTTGTAGACACCAGCACTGCCTCATCTGAAACCTAAAGTTTCTAATGCTGTATGCAGAATGAAGATAACATAAAAAGTTATTGCTCTTGAAAGTTTTTTTTTTTTTTTACTTCTCTGTTGCACAGACTCAAACTATGATTTCAGTTTCCTGATGCGAGTTCAAATGATGCATGTTTTATAATAAATACCATGGCAAATGATATTTTCTGTGGAAATGGTATCATATCATCAAGCTTCTAATTCTAATCAATATTCATTTCTTTTCCTCTCTTCCGTAGTTCTACTCGGTCAACGTAGACTACAGTAAGTTCAAAAAGGACCGCCCTGACTTCTAAGGAGCACGATCATCTCCACAAGCCGCACAGAAAGGTCTTCCGGAAGCTGTCCGCACAATTATGCTTTATCATCCAGGAAACATTCAAACTTGCCTCACACTGCACTTGATCACCTGTTCGGAAGTGTTTTGATGGGGTTTAATAAATGTCTGAAACTTGGAGTGTCTTCTGTTTGCTTTAATTTCTCAAAATTAGGACATCCAGACATTAACAGTTGTACAGCCAGTCAAATAGTAAGCAAAAGCTGATTCGCATTTGCTCTATAAGAAAGCGAAGTTGTCTTGACGTGCTTTATATGCAGTACCAACCTGCTTGAAATAAGTGTTCGTGCAGCATAGCAAACTGCGTATAGGTAGCAGACAAGTCAGTGCTAGGAAGTCATTGAACGGGGAGCCAACAGATGTTGCCGTATGTTCATGAAAACAAAAAGCAAGTTCTGCTGGGGACTGGTGTTTTTTTTTTTTAGTCATAGTTTGTTAATAAACAAGAAGCCAATTTTGAATACTAAAAAGAAAATTCTAGGAACATAATCGAGATTTCCTGTGGATCATGCTTTTTGAGGTTGTAAAGCGTGCAATCAGCAGAACAGGGCACCAGATTCAAGAAGTAATTACGATTTACATAGAAGAACAAAAATTATCTTTCAGAAAGGGCCTGTCCTCATATTTTAGTACTTGGCTGACCCTTGATTTGGAAAGGCAGGAAAAAAGAATCTTTGCATGTCTTGTTTATGGTAGGTTATTTGCTTTTCTGTAGACGGCTGGTATTTCCCTGGATCAGGGATGTAATTTTTGACTACTAAATGTAAAACAGCTGTTCTATCTTGGTAAGTTTCAAGTTCTCTTAAAGTGAACTCAACTGAGAATGGAGATAACCAGATAACCATAGCCATTAGTATAAATATTAAGAGCAGATTCAAAGACTGAGCAGTGAGAAATTTTACTGAATTTTAAAATTTCTTATTTTCAGTTGGATGTGGTTTATCTGATACAGATTTAGATTTATCTTCCTTTTTGTTATATACCTTTTTGTTACATGTTGGTTTCAGTTTTCGTTTGCTTATTTGAGATGCTCTCACAGTGTGTGAAGGAGAATGAGTGTCATGTTTGCAGTGATGAGCAAGGTCTAAGTGTCCTTAGGACTAAGATTGCTATGTAACCTTAAATATTGTTAGAAAATAGAACATTCTGTTACAACAGTTGTTCTTCATTTTAAAAAGTATGTCACATTTAAAAATAGGAAGTGCTTTAACAACTTCCTAGTTGGCAGTCCTGTTGGATTTTAATACTGTAGTCTCGAAATGTAGATAGTTTATGTAAAGGTTTGGGAAAACCAATATCCAGGAAATAAACCTGGTTCCTATTAAGGTGAAAGGAGAGGCTTTTTTGGTCACAGCTGAAGAGAATATAAGCTTCAGGTTTTTCCTAATAAATCCACTTAAGAAAAAGTAAATTATCCTTAACAAATTTCAAAATCTATTTAACAGAAGTATTTAAGCTGTTTAAAGCTTTAAATATGGATTGACTAGAGAACAAAGAGGCAATGAATTCAATTCTACATCCTCTGTTTCTTCATATTGGTGCTATGACAATATGCATTGTTCATTTAAAAAAAGTTCCATAGTTTTTTTTTTAATATATTTTCTGATTTATTTATACATTGATAGATCTATCAGAGTAATTTAATTCTGTAATGTTACTATTACCTCAAATGATTTTAAAATCATCCCTCTTTTTTTGTTGTTATTTCGTGTGTATTGTTTTTATTGTTAAAATTCCAGTCGCGCAAGGGCTTAAACTTGTGCTTACCTTTAGCCATCATGAGTTTCTCCTGGGGACAGACGAAATACTTATTCCATGTAAAACCAGACTTCATGCTTAGGCTTAGTTTGTAACTGCTTGGTTGTGGCCTATCAGTAGCAAGTGTGTTTCTAGGTTTTTGTTTTTTTTTTTTTTTTGGTTGGTTAGTTGGTTGTTTTTGTGTGTGTGTGTTTGTATTGTGTGGAGTGAGAATGGAAGGGAACCATTTTCACAACCTGGCAATACTCTGCATTAGAACGCTCAGCCATCTTATTTAAAACTGCCTTTTTCTCCTTCATGAAGGCGAAGATGGTATTCCCTGAAGAAAGCATGAAGAAACAATTGCAGTTTGGGTTTCTGTACTCTATTTTTTTCCCTGTGCTCCATTAACTACTAATGTTCATCTTTGGCTATTAGCTTTTATGAAATCACTACATCCCGTCATTAGCAGGAAAACTGGGGTCCTTCATTAACACAGTGGCATGAAATTTTGCTTGGTCCAATGTCACATTATCTGAAAGACTGATATTCTGCCATCTTACGTTTCAACAAAGATTGATACATCTGCTACGCTGCTGTTTGTGGTCAATTTTTTCACAGTGATCAGTGTAGACCTGGCCTGTGTGTCTTGTTAATGAGCCACGCACACAAGATGTGTCCATTATTCTCAAAATACAGCAGGTTGCCTGTCACTGTCAGATTTCTGTTAACACAGTAATTCTGCAGCTTCTCATCAGCGATCCTGTTAAGCAGCTGGGTGATCAAATCTGAAATTAATTCTGCCCACCTAGGACAGAAAGAATTACAGTTTTCCATATTTTTTGCACTTGAACACATATTCCATACAGCATGTCATAATGTATTTCCTTTTGTTATATTTTTAGTACAGCCAATAAGTACATTTTATGTTTCTCATAAGCAAAAAATAACCAATGGTCTGTAGGAAATTAGAATAGTGTACTTGATATTAAAAGATTCATTTAAATTTTGCATAGGATTTCTAGCCAAATGTCATCTGAGGAAATACATTTCAGATCTGCTTTACCTTTAAAGTCAGTTTGGTGCGTGACTATTGAATGACCTTTAAGACTAAGTAAATGTGTATTTAATTTTGATTGGACTGTAATGCTGTGTCAGAAAGAAAGGCTGAAAGCTTATTACAGGAATTTAAAAAAGATATTTAGAACAGAGAAAGGTTTATTGAGAAAAATTACAGATATTTGCATGTGTATACAGACATTTTTTCTACTTATTAATGATAAAACCAGCCTTACAATGGAAGTAACTGTATAAGCTATAAAACTCTTCCTGCAGGACAAAGGAAGCACAGATCTGTGAGAACTCAAACAAAAACAACAATTAGCTCAAAGGTGCTCATTTGTATCTTTGTCACAGGTGATTGTTTTTTTTTTTTTTTTTAAATATTATTTAATGGAAAAGTTTACTCTTCGGTCCCCTATTTGAAATCCCAGAGCTGGTTAATTTCATGCTTTCACTTATGAGACAAGATCCATCCACTTCTCTGTAGAAGTGGTCTTGGCATCAACATTTAGTCACGAGAAGTTCCTATGAAGCCCGAAGCATCTAATCTTTTCCTCTGATCTTTAAGCTTCTTAAGAGTTTGTGTCTCTGGATACCACTATGATAGCATGTTTCCCATCTGTGTGTTAATCTAGTGCCATCCAGCTTGGATGGACTTTGTTTTTGTTGTTGTTTTTTAAGCATTTCAAAATATTGTTATCTGTGATTGGTAAGGCTTATTACTTTCTTAGTAAGTACAACATCAGGCTTTTGCTTACATTTTTGAAGTCATTTAGAAGGTACTTGTGAATGGACTGTAAGTCAAGGAAATGAAGAGCTTTTCTTTCTACTATACCAGTGTGAATAATAATAAAAATAAATCCAGTAATCTATGCTACAATCTGCAAATTAAAATTTCAGTTTCTGAAGAAGAGCTTTAGTTTGTTTCTCATTGGAGTCAGAGGGCAGTATTTTAGAACCACTTTCTGAAAAGTGATGCATGTGTGTGCTCAGTGAAGAAAAAAAGAAACTTACTGAGCTGGGTTTTCTAGTTTTCTGCTTCCTTCTCATTTTTTAAAGTTTTATATAAACTTTAAAAATTAAAAAGAAACTAAGAAGTAATTTTTAGACTTTCTAAGTTAATATTATTATCACAGTTACTAGCAGAAGAACCTGAGATCACACTTTTACTTGCTCAATTTTTTCTTCCTACTTGCTTTTGAGTTCAGTTAAAATCAGTATCACTTAGATAATGTGAAATGAGAACTTAAGTACGCAAGTCAAAGCAAGAACAATGCATTCAAACTTTTGATAGTTTGCTATCAGCATTTACCTGAAATTCATAAGCTACTGGAACTGATATAAGACTGGCACATGGAACTCCTGCAAGAGATAGCAAGTTCTGAAAATGATCAGAAAATAGTTTATTAACACATAGCAATGCACACATTACAAAGGAGAATAAAAATTCTACTGGTAATATTCATGACTATTGGCAATGCTTTACAACTTAGACACCTCAAACAATATTTCTAGGGTCATTAATTTGAATTACTTTGGACAAAATAATGCACTATGCCATTTACAGTTCATCACTATAATGTAAAGACAACTGTTTTAGTAGAACTGCACAAGGCATAACCCAATAGACAAATTTATAGACTTGTGGTGTTTTGTTTTGTTTTGTTTTGTTTTGTTTTCATATTGGAAGCAAACTAACTATGAACATGAAATGTTTTCTAATTTTAGTTTCCTTACTGCAGGCAAATGAAACAAACTGCTGAGAAGGTAATGAAAACAGATTACTTAATGGTGAAAAATCTGAATGCCATTCTTTCTCTACCAGTGGTGCCACTGCTGGAATTTAATGGGTGACACTAGTGTGTCTGAATGAATATTTTGGTCATAGCCATTTAAAAACAGGGTTGAATTTAACAAGATTTCCTCAGTACTTTTCCCTTCCCTTCCCTTTCCCTTCCCTTCCCTTCCCTTCCCTTCCCTTCCCTTCCCTTCCCTTCCCTTCCCTTCCCTTCCCTTCCCTTCCCTTCCCTTCCCTTCCCTTCCCTTCCCTTCCCTTCCCTTCCCTTCCCTTCCCTTCCCTTCCCTTCCCTTCCCTTCCCTTCCCTTCCCTTCCCTTCCAAAATAGCAAAACTCAGTATCAATAGGAAAAGACAGAATTTCATCCCAATTTCAAACTTCTTACTCTAGTACCACTTACTTCTCGTGATAGTCTACAGGATTTTGATGGAGTGTTAAGGGGATAATTGGCTTCAGATGTTGTTCTTTATGATGTGTCTAACATTTAACTAACTAGAATTTTGGAAGCTTGTGGGAAGAAAATTAATCTCTGCAGTTGAGATGTTGCTATTAAAATGACCAGGGCTCACTGAAAGTTTTCTGCATATGCAAATCACACCTCTCTCTCCCCTTTACAAAAGTCCAGATAAATTCAGGAATTATGCCAGGAAAAAAAAAAAAAAAAAGTGACAATAGGCAGAAGGAGTTACATCAATACTTAGAACGGTTTCAGGAAGTTCATGATTTTATTGCAGGAGGTGTCTCTGCTTATGTCCAACTATTTGAACATGAATTTGACAAAAGCTGTTCATTACATATACTGTGACTAGATACAGATGATGTTCATTTGCTTGGCCTATTAGGATGCAGTGAGAATTAGGTTAAGGGAGAGTAAAATCAAAAACATTCTAATGGGTTTAAATTATTACTCAAAATAAATAAAAATAATAACAAACAAAAAAAAGCAAAATAACTAGAGAAGAATGTCTGGTGCACTGTATTCTTAATCAGACTGCTAATGCCAAAGTTGTATTACTTCAGTAGTTTGAAATAAAAATAAAAGTTAATTTATGATTAATTTTGAAAATAGCATTCTTTCTACTTAGCCTCATAATGGCATGCTTTAAAGATGAATTTATATCTAAAAAATTTGAACAATATAAAATTTTTACACCAATCATGGGTCAGCCATATGTATCTTAATTTGATATGGTTTCTCTAAATTATTTGTGTCAGCAACTGTTTATTACCAGTTTAAAATCTTAAGATTTTAAACCTTACCCTGCATCTTTGTACCTGAACACAAATAGTCTTAACCCTTCAAACAACAAAAGGATTTCACAAGATCTTCAATCTTAAATCACATTTTATTTTTTTCATGTATGAAAATTAGGTGCTGGCATAATTGGAAAGAGTTTTTCAGCAAAATGTTACTCAACATTGGAGAAGGGACCTCGTTCCTTCTTCTGCAAAGGAGTGTAATGAAATAACCTGTTGAATATGTCTCCCTCCAAAGCAAGGAAAGCCAGGGGCAGTTCAACGCTGGTGGCACAATGTCAAAATACGGAAGAGTTCTTTTGCATGGATGGATGGACTGGGAGTGAAGAACCACTACCCCACCTGCTCCTAACTCAGGCCCTGACAATTGTCTGCTCTGTCAGCCAGTGGCAGAGGGGAGGAAAGTCAGGAGGTGACGAATGGCCCAGCACCTGTGTTTAAAGGTGATGCAGACTGCTGTGCAGTATTTACATGGTGAAGCTAAAAAAAAAAACAAAAACAAAAACAAATGACTCAAGCCTTATCTGCTTCCTACATCAAATCAAATATTTCACTGCTGCTCTGGTAGCTGGAGTAAAGATTAGTCAAGTTTTTACAAGTTCTACAATTTAATCGCCTGAGCTTGACCTGATAATGAATAGAGGAAAATGGCCGTAATTAAAATGTGATCCTCAAATTCAGAGTATCTTGCAAAATAAATACCGCCACCAAGAAGCATGCTGTGGTCAGGCAGGCAAATCTGATTTGTGTAGTACACAGCAATAGACTTTCTAATTCTGAATCCTGGTTGCTTGCCCCAGCAGTCAAATGAGTCATGTAGTTGTATTCACAGACTCATGGAGCTTAAACAGTCTACCTCAGAAACAATGGAGCTTAATGTATGAAGTTTAATATTCCATTATCTACCTATATGCACATGAAATGCAAAATAAACAGTCTCATAGTACATCTGAAATTCTACTTGGATGTGTTTTGGTAAATTTTTCAGTCATTAAAGAGAGATTTTATGGGAAAGAAGAATGACCCTGGAAAAAGAGATTTGTTACATTGGAAGCAAGGAGAATGGAGAGACAGAAATAGGTGTCCTGCTCACTCAGGCACAGGAAAGTAGAGCTTGTAAAATATACAGTGGAAGTGTAATGAATTCCTCCATTACAAATTATTGTCACAGGAAAATGTTTTTGTACATGAATTTTGACATAGAAAATTGGATGGATTTTTGTTTGTTTGTATGATGCATTTATTGAAAATGAAAAAAGCTCAGTGACAGCAGTATATAGATGTGTACAGATATGTTGTATAAGGTCTCCATTAGTCTTGTCGTCAGTCTTTATTCTCTCATCCTTTCCTCAGCTAGATAGCCAAGGTTTCTGCTTACTAGCCTGAGAAATCCTCTTCACTCATATATCTTCTGCTTGTCAGGAGCTTTCCTTCTGCTAGGCTGTGCTATTTCCTGACACGCTAGAGTCACCACCTACTTTTGTGTTAAAAAGAAATAGTACCTTTTCCCATCAACACCTCGCTACAGCTGTGACATCAGCTTTCCAAGTAAGCAGGAAAGTTAAGTGATCCAAGTAAAATTTTGTACATTTAGCAATAGAAAACTGCCTTGATACAAAAATGCTTTCTGACGGACTAAGGATCATTGTTGTAGTAAGCCTGGCTACCACATCATTAACTAAAAATGTGAATTCACTGCATTAAATATCTAAAAGATTATCAGTTGTTTGAAGTTTGTATAAGGATGTGATTCAGTAACTTGAAACCAAAAAATGTTAGAAAAACATATACAAAAGCTGTAATAAAAATATATTTAAAGTGTGTCTGTAAGCTGTGTCCTAAGTCAAATAAACGTTGCTCTTTATACGCAATCTTGGATATATTTATTTTCTTAGGACTAATTAGTGCATGTGACTTCCAGCAGAGAAGAAAAATTAACTGCTGGTTTCTGGTGAGAGGTGCGCTTGGATGTTCTGGTTCATGCCATCAGTTAAAGGAACATACGGTTTGTTTTCGGGTATGTCCTCAGCCTTAAGGAAAAGTATTCAACAAAATGCTGTGCTCTGCAGCAGTACAACTTAGGGCAAGGAAGCCTATTTTTCACACGCGTAGCAGTCTAGCCGCATGAGCAGAGCGTACTGCATGTGCCCAGGCCAGCAGAGCTGCCTCACGCTGCCAAAAGGACGCAGCTGCCTGTCCCTAGGCTGGCTTCGCTGGGTTATTTTTGTGCAGCACTGCCCTCTGCCTTGTCACTGCATGCAGACTTGAACATGCTTAAAGGTTTTAAAGGATGGGATTGAAGGATTTAGACTGTTTTTTTGATTTTTTTTTTTTTTTATTGGAAGGAAAAAAAGCCAGGGGATTTCTTTTGTTGTGTTTGCACACTACAACGTACAAACATGATGAAGTATGTCTTATTAATAAGAAGTGAATTCTGTATATCACTGAGTACAAAATACTTTCTACTAAAGTACACTCATATGTGTACACATAATATACGCCCTATATGTAGGTGTAGTATCCACACATAAAACACTTTCGAATATTTGCATTTCAGGTGGTATGTTAGGTATTAATGTGGTGACATGCAGCCACTGCTCGTGTCCCGTGGCACTTAATGGCCTTTGCTCTTCTCTCTGTTGTAAGTATGGTGCACCCCGCAGCTGGACCCATATGGGGATGCCAGTTGTAAAGGCGAGGCAGCGGGCAGGACATCCAGGGTTGAGCCCTGTGTCACTGGCCAGGCCGCAGGCCCCGGAGCCTTACTCCGGCGCAGGCCCCAAGGCCGTCCCTGCTGCATGGGCACCCACACACCACGAGGGCCGTGGCTGCCTCCGCAGCCACCCAGGGCTGGCAGTGAGCAGCTCCTGTACTGCTTTTCTGTCTGGGAAGGACAGCTTCTCGTTATCTTCTCTCCACTGGGTTCCCAGGCGTGTGAGATGCTGCAGTAGTGACTATGCTCATAACGCACATCAGGCAATGTGCCCCCTTGTTAGCGTGTTTTAATATTCTATATTGGTATCCCAGCATGCTTGAAAAGCAAGCATGGCTGGTGTTTATATTTATTTCACTGTTCTTGCATAAAGTTTACATTTTTCAAAGCAAAGGACGACTGTTTATCAACACCTGTAAATATAACGTCGCTAGCTTGTTGAAATGTTTTTCGTCTTGTATTAAAAGATGCTTCTTTGAAAACTGATCTATTTCACACAAAATTTTGGTGTATAATGATGGTATGTTATAAATGGTAGAGCTTAATTATGAAATATTAGCTTCTCTCAGTTAATATTTACAACAAACACAATGCAGGCATAAGCTTGACTTAATCTACCTATGCAAATTTTAAGAAGGTTTCATTAAATAGTAAAAAGGCATATATTTGACTGTGCAGAAGTTTAACAAGTGTAATAAAAATAGCTACATCATATTCAGTGTGACTCATTATTACTCTCATTTGAAATTGAAAGGGTTTGCACTGAGGCTAAAACTTACAGGTAAAATCTTGGACATAATGAAAACAATGAGAATTTCCTGTTGATTAAAATAGAGCCAAGATTTCTTTTGGAGTTATTTAAAAATCATTAGTAGAAGCTTTTGCAGACTAAACTAGTGTTTGCTTAATCCTTGTGTTTTCAGTAGAGAAAAATACTTATGAAACATGCATGAGATGTCTGCTTCTTGGCAGGAAACATCCTGGCTGCTTTTTGCTGCAAAGAATCTCAGCCTTGGCAAAATAAGAGTAACAAGCTTTAAACAGATTAATAGTTTATCTGATTCAGTGATCATCTTGCTTTAGGACAGAGTTAAAACCATCAGAATCCTTCTCTTGATCTTACTCAGAAAGCATTCACTGCAAAGTGAGAAAGCTGCGTTTAGTGAAGATGTGCTATCACTGAAATTGATGTTTTGGGGTTATAGAGTGGTCTACTTTTTGGGTGTTATTCTAGGGTAGGTAGCTAGCCCTATTTTATATATATATACTACATATATATTTAAATATATATATAATGATTATTTGTCTTGCTATAGCCCTTGAATACTATAAAAAATTACAAAGGAAAACTTTGAAATCCTCCATATTTTTATCGTCATCTCTTTTTTTTTTTTTTTTTAATATATATCCAGGGATATGGCCTATTTAACAAAACTAAAACATACAGTCTACAGGAGAATGACAAGTTGTGAGAATCTCTATTTTTTAAATAATTTTTTGGTTTGGTAAGTATTCTCTGAATACTCTTATGGTCTTTGAGATCAAAAAGTTAGAGGATACATCTCTTTGTCAGCACCTAAATTCTGCTGAGTTTCACTCCTTATTATGTAGCATACTATCCAGTTTTAGAAATTCCATACTCCGCCAGCAACTATAAATCTTTGTCCCTGTATTTACTCTAATCTGATGATTCAAAAACTCAATTTTAAACATTTGCACTATGATAGCTCCAGGATTCAATACATACTCCTAATCTAGTGATTGGTCTTTCCCAAAGAATATGCAGTCTGAGTAAATAAGATAGACAGGAGTTGGAGAATGGGTACATCTGCAAATACAAAAATAAAAGTCATAATATTGTACAGCTTTACATAACCATACTTTCATTGAATGGATTGCTTCACTTTCAGTTACTTTCATTTATTGGGCTTGCCATATGGCCACACTTTTTCTTCACAGTCAGTGATACTATCTGCTTTGCTGTGACAGTGTCCTAGCCCTTGAGGTTGTTTATCCCTGAAAAAAAGAAGATCAAACTTGTAATCCACTGCAGCAATAGTCTTCCAGACTCAATCAGATTTCTCGTTAATCTCCTTGACGAGCACGAGTGTAGCTTCCCCTGCCCGAAGAAAAGCTTAGAGTTCACTGAATCTCTGGTTCCCAGCAGAGCTGGTTATAATTCTCACTTTTGAACTCTGGGAGCTGAAAACACGAAGTTGGTTCAATTTATTTTTAAGACTGGAACTGATAAACGTTTGTAAAATTACCTCAACCCTAAACTCAGCAATGTGGTTGCACTAGGGATAAAAAGAGTAGGAAAGATACACTGAGATGATTTATATATGGACCAATTTGGTTAAGGAAAGTGGGAAAAAAAAAAAAAAAAAAAAGGAGAAGAAACCAGTAAGGACTTTACTGTTTTGTACTTGATTTTAAGAAGTTACAGAATCACCAGACAACCAAAATCCAGCAAGCAACGTAGATATTGAATGAGGTTTGTAGACCAGTGAAGGAATAAAAAGGGATGCTATTTAAGAAACTGGGACTAAGGCTTTGGTACGAAGGCTAGATGCCACACAAACCCTACCCAGAGCTAAGTGTTGTTTGAAGCATGTAATACATCATGCTCTGTACACACAGGTCTCCATAAGACACACATGTTCTATGGGTTAGTACCCAATGCAAAGTAAATCCAGATGTGCTCTTAGAATAATCCATATGTGACCCATATTCCTGTTACTTATTTTTTTTCCTTCTGATTTTATAAAGCATAATCGATTTTCAGGGCTAGAATGGCTAATTTTATTTCTTTATCAATCCGCTAACCTTGCAAAAGGCCTTTCCTCTGTAACTACTGGCGGCAACAGAAGAAAACACAGGTATCTTACTCTGTCACTATCTCTCAAGCTTAACACAGTTCAAGAGAAAGTTTTGCTTGTAGTCAGAATTCTTGTCTCCCTGCCTCATTAGGTAGAATTAACTACTGGCAGTGGTATTAATGAGGAAACCCAAAGCAGAGTACTTTGTAAAAAAAAAAATTAATTGACCTAATAAATGGAAGGTCAAATGAGAACAAACATTTTGTTAACCAGAGATATCTGAGCATACAGCCATAATTCCATATCAAGGACTCTTCAAATATCTACCCCAAATATTCATATAGACTTGATTTTTCTTTGTTGTGTTATTTCCCATCCAGAGCAAGTCCTCCTGTGAGGAAAATGAAAAAAATGTAGTTCAGCACAAAATATTCAGGTACTAACATGAACTTTGCTTTCCTTCTATGCCTTATTACATGGTAGAGCAATGTGGTTACCAGTGCAGAAAAATTTAAAGAATATGGCGTTTGAACATGATGAAGTATAAAAGTCTTCCAGCTAAGAAAAAGATTCAAAACATTTTTCTTAACATCTGTGCCATCTGGTGGGTATGAACTGGTGTAGCTAATAAATTGAGGGAAAAGCTGAGAGTGATTTGTCAAGGGTCCAATAGAACTATGAAGTTGATTATCTTTCCATTAGCCTTATGTACCTTAACCAAGGTACACAAAACTAAAGTCACTCGAAGAAATCCCCAACCTGCTAAATGAATGCAGATAATTTTTGCACTTATCTGCTGCTAGAAGGGGGGAACCAAGAAGAAAACTGCAGGGTAAGAAGTGCTGTTGGATACGAAACCAGGCTCAAGGGCTTGCTTTCCATCTCCTGTGGCTACCAAGGTCCAGAAGAAAAAAGAAAAAAAAAACAAAAAAAAAAAGAGAAATTGTATTTCAGTGACTCTTTTTGTGAGAGAAATGGAAAAACTGAAACCTGCTTGGTGACTTTTCACTCCTTTGCGAGCTACCCCAAGGAGTCATGTACTGAATTTTAATTAAGCAATGCTTTTAGGTATACTTCCTGATAAACTTAAGAATAGTGGTTTGAAGGAACAGAAAACTTAAACTTTCAGTAATTTATTTTGGTATTTTAAAGCACTCCTTTTTCTACCATCCATAAGACCATACAGGAAGTACATTCCTAAGATACCCTTAGCACAGGAGCTTACAAAATTATCTGAAGCATGTTAATGTTTTAAATATGATTCAACACAAAATAATTAGATACTAAAATTAACTTTTATATTTTATTTTTAAATAACACTTGGACTATAACAGAGCTGATCTTTATAAGTCAGCTTATAAAGAAAGTCAATAATTTGGGTTCTTTTTAATTTTTCAGCACTTACTGATATTTATTACTTCATATGTATTTTGTGATCAGTATCTGCCTGGGTTTTGCATATATGCATCAATTCACCACATGCTTATGTAGTTCTATGTGACCTAATAAAACATTACTTGGCTTAAAATAGTAAAACTTGCTGGTCTACCTAATACCTCCAAAGTCAGTGTAATCAGTGAAAGGAGTTATCTTTATTAATGTCCATTCTGATATTAGGAATAGCTTTTATGAAAATAGTAAACATATTCTGTTAAATTTCAATTTAAAACTCTAACTACCACAATAGAAAATGTACAAGATTGTATTAATAAATACAGTGTGTAGTAAACAAGTTATTACCTGTTTAATAAAAAATGCTATTTTCCTTCTTTGTCTCAGGTATTTGGATTAACAGTGGAGAACACAGGAAGCTGTATGGCAGAACAAGCCAAATATGCAACACTTTTACCACTGTACATTGCCTTTTTCCCATACATAGCTCATTCCAGACCCACAGTTCTCCATCCTTGTGCATCTTGATTCTGTCTCAGTGCAATTTCTGTTCCCTGCCAACTGCAGCAAATATTTATGCTGCCCAGATGCACTCTGTATTTCCTTTTTTTTTTTTTTTTTTTTTTTTTTTTTGAGCCTGACAAGGGTACAGAGAAAACAGCGTGCCATTATGGCTCATCATAAAAGGCTCAGGGACACTGCAAAGCCCCCAGAGCTGCTGCCTCATCACGTATGAGCGGGCAGAGGCAGGCATGTCCTTCTGGCACAAAGTGTGGCTCCATAGCTGTGAATCAGCAACTGGAGAACGGGCTGGCATGTGGCCAGAGGAGCCAGGGGTCTCTGGCAACTTGTCTGGGGTGCGCTTACACGACAAAAGGGACTGTAATCTTTACTCATTTTAAATTGCTTTACTTGACTCAAATTAGCTAATGTGGGCTGAAATATTGGGAGTTTTACTTGGAGATCAGACCTTGAATTACAATCTATGTGGAAACTGCTGTTTCACTTCAGTTTCTAACCAAATTAAAGCACAGCTGCTTTGTCTTCAGTGTAATTTCAGCAGTGCTATTAGCGTAGATTTGACTTGTCCTTAGACTATTTTGACTAACCACCTAATCAGGCTAAGATTGCCCTACTTTGAACTTCGGGATTTTCATATAAACTTATTTTTTCTAAAACTAAACATTTATCCTGTTGTTAGCTAAATGCTTAGAAATTGCTTTAAAAACTGACCAGGGAAGACTAGAAATAGAGAAAATATATCTGCCTAGCAAGAAACAAAATGAAACATATTTCACAGTTGTTGAACCCACTTTAACACAGAAAATTACATGTTTTCAGGTTGTCACATTCAGAGGCATGTACTTCTTCTGTGATAACACATTTTACTGCATTTAGTATGTAAATTGAGCAAAAAGAACTTGGTAGTGGTGCTTAACTATAAGGAAAGATGGAAAAAAGGTTATTTGGGAAATAATTTAATCTCATCATATTGAAGGGACTTTAAAGATCATCGAGCACTAACCTCCCTGCCATGGGCAGGAATGCCATCTCCTGAGTAAAGAATTTCCTCTTAACATCTAATCTAAATCTCCCTTCTATTAGTTTTAAAACATTCCCCCTTGTCCCATCACTGTCTGCCTGGGTGAAAATAAGCCCCTTTAAGTACTGAAAGGCCTCCCTGGAGTCCTCCAGGCTGAACATCCACAGCTCTCTCAGCCTGTCTTCATAGGAGAGGTGCTCCAAACCTCTGATCATCTTTGTGGCCCTCTTCTGGACCCGCTCTAACAGGTCCACATCTTTCTTGTACTGTGGGCCCCAGACCTGGACACAGCACTCCAAGTGGGGCGTCACAAGGGCAGAGTGGAAGGGGACAATCACCTCCATTGACCTGCTGGCCACTTCTCTGTTGATGCAGCCCAGGATGCAGTTGGCCTTCTGGGCTACAAGCACGCACTGCTGGCTCATGTTGAGCTTTTCATCCACTGGAACCCCCAAGTCCTCCTCCACCGAGCTGCTCCCAACGGGTTCTTCTCCCAGTCCATACTCGTGTCTGGGATTGCCCTGACCCAGGTGCAGCACCTTGCACTTGGATTTGTTGAACCTCATTAGATTCACATGGACCCGCTTTTCTAGCTTGTCCAGGTCCCTTTGGATGGCATCCCTTCCTTCTGTTGTATCAACTGCACCACTCACCTTGGTGTCGTCTGCAAACTTGCATTTAATCCCACTGTCTATGGCATTCAAAAAAATATTAAACAGCAGTGGTCCAAGATGGACACCCTGAGGGACACCATTCGTCACTGGCCTCACCTGGACATTGAGCCATTGACCACAACTCTCTGGCTGTTGCCATCAAGCCAATTCCTTCTCCATCAAATATTCCATCCTTCAAATCCTTCTTTCTCCAATTTGGAAATCAGGATGTCATGTGGGACTGTGTAAAAGGCCTTACAGAACTCCAGGTAGATGAGATTGTTTGGTCTTATCTTGTTGACTGATGCAGTTACTCCATCATAGAAAGCTACCAGGTCAAGCATGATTTGCCCTTGGTGAAGCCATGCCAGCTGTCTTGGATCACCTCCTTGTCTTGTATATGACTTGACATTGCTTCCAGGAGGATCTGTTCCATGATCTTTCCAGGCTCACCGGTCTGTAGTTCCCTGGGTCTTCCATTCTACCCTTTTTATAAATGGGAGTGATGTTTCCCTTTTTCTAGCCACCAGGGAATTCACCTGACTGCCAGAACTTTTCAGATATGATGGATGGTGGTTTGGCCACATCAGCCAGTTCCCTGAAAACCCTGGGATGCATGTCATTGGGCCCCACAGACTATTTCAGTTTCATAAGATGACCTCAAACCTCCTCTTCGCTTACAGTGGCAAGGACTTTCGAACTCCTGCTTGTTTCCCATGCTGTGTGCATCGATGTAGAGGCATTTCAGCTGGGCTATCTGTCACATCACCATTTTTGAGGAACCTTCCTGGTGTTCCCTGGTTCTTCTCTGTCACTCAGAAGTACATAGAATCATAGAATGGTTTGGGTTTGGGTTTGAAGGGACCTTAAATATGAACTAATTCCACCCCCTCTGTTATGGGCTGGGACACCTTCCACCCAGCCCAGGTTGCTCAAAGCCCCATCCAGCCTGACTTTGAACACCTCCAGGGATGCAGCACCCACAACTTCTCTGGGCAACCTGTTTCACTGCCTCACCACCCTCATAGTAAAGAATTTCTTCCTTATGTCTAATCTAAACTTACCCTCATTTAGTTTAAAGCCATTACTCCTTGTCCTCTTCCCCTGTTTAATCTAGTTTAAAGCTCTTCTAATAAGTCCGTCCAGCTTGCTGCCCTCTTGCCCCCTCTGGTCGCATGTGCCCCATCTGGTGTCAGTATGCCCAGTCTCTTGAAGATGCATCTGAGATTGTAGAACTCAGAACCCTGCGTGACACCAGCCACACAGCCAGTCATTCACCTGATCCATTCATCTCCTTCTTCTTAGGTCCCAATTTCCAACTGGGAGGATAGAGGAGAACACTACCTGTGCTCCTGATCCCTTCTGAGGGACATAAGGTCTCTTGATATTTCAGAGTTTCCTCTGAGCAGCCTCATTTGATCCTACATAAAAGAGTAGGGAATTGATGATAGTCTTATGGCTTTACCAGGTTTGGTAGCCTCTTCGTGATATCATGAATGTGGGCCACCAGCAGGCAGCAAACCTCTCTAGAGAGATTGTGCTTCAGTGCCTCTCAGTGAGGAATCTCCAATTGTTAACACCCTTTGTGCTTTTTTTGGTGGCACTGGTTCTAATACAGGTGGTCGGCTGGACCAACTTTGTACAGTTGTCCTTTCCTGGGTCTTAACCATTACTCACACACTCTCCTTTTTCCAGCCTCAGAGCATTTTATCTGTTGTGTAGGGGCCCTTCAAGGCAAGGGGGAGACTCCTGCTGCTGCTTCAGGCAGAGATGAGGGTCCAGTCTCCTTTGCCTTGTGAGCCAGTCAAGTCCACCAGCACTGGGTTGGAAGCTAGCTTACCTTCCCCTTGCAGGGACTTAAGGTAGGGCTGTCACTCAGCCTGTGTCAGCACACAAAACCACACATCAATCTCTAACTTGTATTCCTGGATACTACACTGCCCTGGTGAGCTCCTCTCGCAGCTTGGCACCTTGCTCAGAAAGCTCATCCAGCTGTGCATGCTCACACCCATGACACCCACCTCTGCCTTCGGGCCCTAGTGGGACTTCCAGGTTCTAGAGTTCCCTGAAGCTGATGGCCTGGGCAGCTTTTTTGGTCCTTGGAGGTCTGCCTGGGTTGTGGCCCTTCCGTCTGGGTTTTAGCCTCGGCCTGGAAGTTGCAGCAGGTGGATACCATTTTGTTTCAGCAGAAGGCTGCTTCTTGTTTCTCCCAGAACAGAAGAATGTGGCTTGTCTTCTGCCCATCTTGCATACCTTCCCATACCACACAAACTGCTGTGCTGTGCCTTGACTAACAAACCTCACCCTGCTTGGCCACCCCAGCACTGTGCTCCCCAGGGGCTGCTTTTGTCATCAGTGAGAAACAAAATAAGTACAAATGGAAATGTCAGAGTGAAACTAACTCAGGAAGAAATCCTATAGTCTACATACAAACTCATTTGTCTGCTTAGTGAGTGCCATGGAGCTAAACTGACAGTTCTGTAGCTGTCCATTTGCACCAATTAGAGCATCCCCTTACCAAAGCTGCAGTTACAGCTACATCAGCACATTTCTTAGAAGACCTTTGAGGAGCTTTTAATTCATTTGTAAAATTTTGTCTCAAGATGAGAAATGACAGAAAATTCCAGTCCAGAATATGCTTTTTGTTAGTTTATTTATTTAAATGAGAAATATAGAAGAGAAGGACGGAAGTTACCAACCTTAAAGTTAGGTGAATTTTGAGTTGTTTTTTTTTTTTTTTTTTTAATGTCTGTTTTTACTTGAAACACCATGAGTCCCATCAGCCTCTCTGTAGATCCCAGGGGTGAGTCAGGAGTGTTGGAAGTATTTGTAGAGATTTGTGGTGAATTACAGGCTAGGGACATGATTATTTAGTATGGAAGCATGGAAATGGTGTGGAACTCATGCTTCCTATTCACCCCAAATTGTCTTCTCTGCCTGCCTACCATTGTGCTCTCCAGAAGATATGGACTGCAAGCGCTTTATCTGTGTAACTGTAAGCACTTTATCTGTGTAATATGCTATGGCTATTTTAAAAGCTGGTGTTAAAATGTCTTTCTAGGAAAGCTCAGAAAACAAAGGATATAGGTTTGGTTTGGGTGATAATGCAGCGTGCAGTTTTTCCTGCTAGAAGCCAGTTCCAGATGTTTGGGCAGTTCACATAAAAATTTACTTGACTGCTCTCTCTCCACCCTTGTAATTCACAGTCCCGTCACTCAGCTGCACATGAAACTGTGCTTGCCCAGACTTGCCTGGGACAACAGGATACCAGGGTAGTCCTGTTGTGTAGAAAGCTTTCTGGAGGAGCAGCGCTTTGGAGCTGGTGATACGTTCAGCAGAGAACAGAGACCTGCGCAAACACCAGCACAGCAGTCATGGTTTCCTGTTTACTTGAACCCCATTTACAAGGGTTTACTCAATACTATACATGTCCTTCTTCCACAACAGAAATCACAAGAGACTTCCTGTTCTCCACTGCTGCCAGCAGACAGCTGCAGGTTTCTCATGAAATATCCCCTGACGGGCTGTTAGAGAGAGATGCTAGGGAAAAGAGTATATAGAGATGAGCAGAAAAGAGAATGAACACTGTTTTTAGAATGATCAGTATGCTCACCCCACAAGCTCTATGTGCTGGGGTCCACATTACACTCTTTCATGATGCGGGCATGTGCATCTCAGCAGAACTCACATTACGTTGCATAAGAAATCTCTGATTCCAGACGTTCAAGCAGGTAAGTTCTTTCTTCCCTCAGCTATGATACTGAAGGCTGCTGCTCATTTGTTATTATATTGTGAATTTTCAACCGTAATTTGTTGTTATTATTTCCTTTTTTTCTAGCTACACTGAAAGTTAGTACCTTCCTTCACTAGTTTTCCCATTCCCATCATTAAAATACATTGCAACATTAGGACAAATATTGTATTATCAGAACCAGTTCAATAATTTCCATGTTTCCTTTTTTTTTTTTTTTTTCCTAGCATCTCTTCAGAGTTCAAAATGTATGTATGTATATATGAATATGTGTTTTTATATTCTGGAACTGACTGTAATACAACAATGGCAAATAGCTTATAAGAGCTCTAAAAGACTTGTAACTATCTCTAAACAATAGAAAACAAAAAACTGCTTACCCAGCCCTACAGCACCAATACAGTAAGCAGCACTAATGTGGGAATCATTTGTCATGGCTGACAGGAAACATCAAAAAGGAAGATTTGATGGAAAGACAAAAAAAATCCATGATGAATTATGCTTTTTTTTTTTTTTAATGAAAAAACTATCATAAAATTCCAGAGATGCATTATGGTGTTATTAATTCAATTGATTTAATTTATTTGAGTAAAACCATTATAGTCATTAATGTTTAACTGCTCCACCTAAATTTTCAAAGCTTTGCATGCAGTAGAATCTCACTAATCTTGTTAAAGTCAATGAAATCAGTGTTTCTATATCCCAAGCAGCTCTTTGAAAGTTTAGTATTAGTTTATTTATGTTAGAAATCCCCTTTTTTTTAATGAGGATGATATTGTACTGGAACACATCAGGAACATGGGAGTAGTTTCATAAAAAATCTCATCATTTTGGAAGGAAGAAAGGAAATAAGACAGAATTGCAACATACAGAGGAATTTCAGGTTTCTATACAAGTAGATAGACATTCAGTATGTATTGACATTAAAGCCACATAAGAAATAGTATAATCATTTGAAAAAAAAAATAATGCTGAATATTTTCCCGTTCTCCTCCAGCTATTCCATATCCTTAGATACTTATTTTATTATTTATTTACCTCTTACATAACATGAAGCAGCCATAATAGTAAAAATAATACCAAAACTTGCTAAACAGATTTCTTCTCTCTCTTTTATTATTATTATATTTTTTTTTAATTCTCACAAATGTAGCATTTCTCTCAAAAGATTTGCATGTGAAACAGCAGGATTAACCAGAGCTTCTCTGTGTTAAGATCCCTGTGCATGAATCCAGGGAGAAGGAGGTGTGGGAACGGTTACAGTCAGAACCTTGGCAGTGAGGCAAGAAGACAGAGAATTAGTTTCTGGGAAAGAACGTCTTCCTTCCTTTAATGCAATTCGCTACTCACTGTTAGAAATGACTTTTTCTGTGATTCTGAAAATACTCCATTAAGGCCCACTTATTCCAGGAGCAATTTGTTTGTGTGCTATATGCTAGTAATAAATATTCATATTTAAATAAATTATTCTGTATCATTTTTGGACTATCAAGGACATGAATAAACACAACAAAAGCAAGTTCTTTTGTGAGCAGTAGAATTATTAAACCCCATTGCCTGCAGATTTTGTTTTTCTCACTCCTCCAAGATAAGCAAGCCCAAGTTTTCCATCTTTTCATGACACCCACCAGAAGCCTGTCCTGTAGCTACCCTGGGTGCTAGATGCATGCTTCATGGCCAGGTGGCTGATTCCAGCCACAGTCCATAAATTCTGCATTTTTGTCTCCCTTCACATCAGAGGTGCTTATTTGCGTCTTCTCCCAGTTGCCAGTTTTCATAAAGCTTGTAGTAATCTAGTTGTCATAGAAACTTGAACCACTCTTTTCTATCTTTTAAAAGTGAGTCAACAGATTGATATGTTGATAGGAAAGGAGAGGTGGACAAATAAGGAAACAAACTCTTAATTTATTTCCCATAAGAAACTTTAATTTCCTTTCAAAAGCTGTTTTGAAAAGAAAACACAGTCAATTTACAGATAGATTTTATTTATTTTGGTGGAGTTTAAGTTTAATCAATCAAGGTGGTACTTCTCAAGCACTGTAAACATATCAAAATTCTTCTCAGCGGTGACGAGAGACTACTGGCTCTGGATTGTAAAGTGGGAAAAGTATTTAGAGCCTATTGTTGTGTGAAATTTGCTTTACTGAATGATAACTCAATGTTTCACTGAGTTCTCTGCCCCAACGAACCTTTTCATGGAACTCTATGTGTCATTCAACCAACTTTTTGGATTAGTTGTTGCATTATACTACTCATAAACTATTGGATGTTTCCCTGGAGAGCCCTGGTTATAATTGCTGCCATATATGTATAGATGAGGTGTCAGACCAGTAAATTTGGAAGAGTTATGTTAGAGAAAAATAGTTTTTACATGAGAAAAAGCTCTTTCTTGGCTTTGGTTTATTACTACTCTATGCTTTATTCTACGTTAAAGCAGTACTGAAAAATTATTCTTTTGATTATTTTAACTCCTTTACCAAAATCACATTTGTTTACCCTGTGCTTACACTACAAATAGAACTTTTTTATGTTCAGGGATTTTTTTTTATTTTTATTTTTATTATTAGGATTCTTCTCTTTCAGTCCAACGTTAAAAATATCCACTGTGGAGTCTTGCAGGATGAAGAACTGCAAAATCTCATTCTTGTGGCAGCACAGAGCTTTTAATCCTCCTAACCTCCGCCTTCTTTCAAGAAATACTGAAAAGAAATTGTGGAAAAGTGTAGTTTAGATCTGTAGTATTTTAGATTTATTATATGTACCATGTGAAACTTTCTTGCTAGCCACTAAATTAGGATAAGATAAAATAAGGTGACTTTACCAGTACTATTGCTATAGTTAGACTTACAGAAGAGAGCACCATGAACTCAGTACACAGATAAGAGAAAAATACTGCAGACTCAGGAAACGTGGCAAAAATAGGTGAAAGAACTTGATAGGGTTATGTTCTGAATAGATTAATTAATCTAGATTAATAGATTAGCTTTCACTGTCCCAGTTCTTTAGACCTGATCTAGTGGGTGGCATCCCTGCCTATGGTAGGGGGGTTGGAGTTAGATGATCTTTAAGGCCCCTTCCAACATGAACCATTCTATGATTCTATGATTATAATTTTCTGCTTTGCTAGAAACCAGTGTATTACAGCCTTTACTGTCCTTGGCCTCTATGTCCTTAAAACAACTGATCCTTACTCTTCTCTGTAAAATAATATTGACAAAAACTGGCAAAAGATGAACCAAAAGCCTGAAGGCATCTCTTAATTTCATTATTATCTGGCTAAATAATGTACCCTTGCACTGAGGGTAAGGGCTCCGTAAGGAACTTCTAAAGAAATAGGCTGTGAAGAAGCTTTGGTTGGCTGACTTGCTCTGAGTTGCAAATGGCAAGCCTCAAGTATTGCTGTTTGTCAGTCAAGTCAGACACTCTTTGCTTTTTCTGTAGCAATTATCGTCAAGTGTGAAAATAATAAGATATATGGAAATGACAGAAACAAAAGCATTAAATGCTAAATGAAATAAATATTTTGCATCAAGCCTGGAAGTATGTATTTAAACATCTGACAGGCTTCTAGTATTCAGAGGTAAGAGCCCTTGGCTAAAGGCATAGCCAAGTCAGCCAAGGAACGCTAAAATCTGCTGTATAAATCAACACCAGATGTCATCCATACCAAGTCAAGCTTTCTGCTGTTCTTTACAAAAGAAGTATAAGAGATATTCTTCGTTGAAGCTTTGGGGTTTTAAAGAGCATAGCCAGATGCATAAAAGAAATAATAAACAGGAAAGGCATTTTCAAAATTCTCTGATCATTCCAATGAGATGTTTCTGGGTGACAGACGTGTAGGTGATCACTGAAAGGTGACTGTAGGTGATCACTGTGTTCATTACACAGACATCATCTCCATACTATGTAAGCTAGTGTTAGTATGAATCCAGGTTTTGCAATAAGTCTAATAGATTTGAACTACAGTCATTATGATATCCTCAGGGTATGATATGTATTTTTTCTATTAACTTACATTTCTGTGTGTTAAAATTTCATACCCATTTTTTTATCCAGCTCATTCTCTTTGTAAGGCAGTTGGGAAGGTTTCTATCGAAAGCTAGATAGAGGACTTGCCTTTGTACTGAAGGAGGAGATGGACTTGTACAGCGTGCAGCACATACAGGACCAGATGAAGAAAAGCATTTCCTCAGTATTAACCTCAGGACTCTTTGGAGAGTGATGAATTAACTCATTAATGAGCCTTTCTATTTACTTCTGTAAGGTCTTGCAGTGGATTGATTATGGTCAACAGTACATGTAGCATAGATTTCCTTAGATATCTCTTATTCATGACTAATAAGAAATTATTAGTCATAAATACCTTTAATCATGTGAGTCTTTTATGAAATTACGAACTGAGATTAAGAGAAACAACATAAATATGTGTAATAAAAGTAGAGCTGAAGGTGGACTCTCTGACTGACTTTCTATGACCCTGCCAAATTCAGGAAGGAATAACAGCTGGTGTGATTGTTAATACCCAAAGAAGATTTATTTAGCAGAAATTTCTGCTTGCTTAAGTGAGGCTGGCAGCTTATCTTCTTGAGAAAAAAATAGTATGTATCTCATCAACAAGAAGCTCATATTTCTCCATTAGCTTTAGTCTTTCATGAAGGATAGGCTTCACAAACACATCATGGTATCACAATCACATTGGTTTTAACTTTCTAAGCACACTCATAAACTTAGTAAGTGATATTGGGTGAAATCCAAAGCCAAATTGAAATCCAAATGGTGTATTTCTTACCTTCTGTCCTTCCGTTCCAACACTGTAAGCCAGAACCTCAGATACAATTAATCATCACGGATCTGATAAATTCACCAGGTGAAGTTCTTCCCTTCCCCTCTTTTTTTTTTTTTTTTTTTTTTTTTTTCCCTGAACCTGGAGCACAGTTCATCAATTTCTTTGCACTTCATTCTCTAGGGATGTAAAGTTGCATTAACAACTATTTGAAACATGGTACTACTTTATGATTTCAGTAGAGATACCACTACCTGTGCAATACAGTTGTGGAGTCTACCTAACAAAAATGAATAATATGGAAACACCTGTTTGTACTGAAGCTTTTATGAAGAAAAAGTATATTTTTATGACCGTAATAAGTTGAAAAGGAACAGACATATTTTCAAGCAAGAGCCAGCTTTAATAACAGCTAAATATGCTGAAACACCCCGAGGTCATCATCTTTCTGTATACAATATTCAACACAGAGACTGGCAACCTACATTGGTAACCCTGTATGTGCATAAGGCCTCCAGACCAACATACACATCATCACAAAAACAGCAGCCATCAAATTATGCTCAAAACCTGTCATGTGCAGGCCACACACATGACATTATCTGCTCTTTTATCCTTCCCTTACTTTTATCCAAAGCATAAAGCTAAAACAGTGTTTATAACACTATTTATCCTTTTTCAGACAGAGAAAAGGTTCTTGCCCAGATGGTTTATAATCTATATAAAGTACATATAGAATTATAGAATCATGGAATGGCTTGGGTTGGAAGGGACCTTGCAGATCACCTAGTTCCAGCCTCTCTGCCATGGGCAGGGACACCTCCCACTAGGTCAGGTTGCTCAAAGCTCCATCCAGCCTGGCCTTGAACACTTCCAGGGATGAGGGATACGATTTAATAATGACATTAGTTCAACCAAGCTAACTGCTTTTTGGTACTCAGATGATAGGTACACCGGTGGTTTTGTTGTTCTAGAAGAAATAGGTGGCAAGGAAGATATTTCATAGACTTAGAGAAACACAAGGGAACTGTGGCACATTACCTTGGGAAACATGTAAGCATTAAAGGCAGAAAAACTTCATACAAAACGAAGATGAAAGTAGGAATGAAAAGTTTTATACAAAGACAAAAACTCTCACAGATCTTTTAAGTGTTAATTAGCGTGAATAGAAATACAAATAGTTTCCCTTCCGAGTTCATCTCATATGGTATTACATGTTTAGGCTTTAGTAGAAAGTAATGGCTTGAATTGTAACCATCAAAAGTGATTTTGGCAGGGGCAAGCCTTTTGGGGTTGCCTTCAGTCTGTGTCTGGAGTATCCAAGGAGTAGATATCTTCATTTTTATGGTCCTTTCACAAAACTTTCATTCCCAATCACTAGGCTGTGGTTTGACCTGATACAACTCCCTTACTTTGGCAGACTCAGTGCAACATTATGTTATTTATTTATTTTTTTTTTCTTTTAACACTCAGAAGTCTTCCATGCTGACTCAAAAGTAAGTCTTAAATATGTCAGAAAAGAAATGCTAAATGACTGTAGCATAGTCAAAACTTTCTGTTTGTAGTGTATGTTTTTCTCCTTCATCAAGCTTTTTATAGTAAGGCAAATGCTGTAAGCCATAAAAGTATTCAAGTTAAGTCTCACATGGGCCAAAAAAGGCATGACCTGGCCTTGCCTTTGACAGAGGGTTTAAATTTGACAAAACTGACCTAGACACATGGACACAGCCATTATTTATTTCAAGTACATCTCCTGAAAGCTCTATAGGGGACCACTGGCTAAAGCTGTTCTTTTCTGGCAAAGTCTTTGAAACAAGACAACAGTGCAATTACTCTTTTAAAGGTAGTGAAAAGTGCAGCCAGAATGAAGTTCGCTGAAACTTGCCGTTGTGCAGACACAAACCCAGAGACTTCATTTAAACATTATGATTGAGTTTATTCTGCACCACTGAATGCCATCACTGTAAGTATGCTTCCAAAATCCTGTTTATAGGCGAAACCATGGGGTGTTTTCAACTGAAAAGCTCTAACTGAGGAAAAGGAGCTGCAGCATTCAAATAATGGAAAAAAGCAAGCAAATAGATATCTTGTTTATTCTTGTTATAATTGGTCCCCTGTAGTGTTGCTAATAAAATAAATGACAGCCAGAAAGCAAGTGAAAAAGAAAAAAAGAACATCCACTGCTTTCTTTGCAACTGCTTTCAGGAGGCCTTAGGCTTGGATGATGAATTGCTGCTAAGTAAGAAAAGAGTTTTCCTTTAAAGCACCAAGCCTTCCTTTAAGCTTTTATCTGATGTGCAGGCAGAAACATTATGTGCAACTTGTAAAGCAAAAGATTCAAATAAAGCACTAATATGCTTGTAGATCAGTGGAAAAATTGGACAAATATGTAAATATCCTACCACTTACAATAAGGAGCGATTTACTTCCCTGTCATGTTTCAGGGCTGCTACTATGTGACTAGACTTAGTAATTTACACAGTGAATCAAATAATGGGGCTACCAGTAGAATTTCCTTCTATTTGAGAAATAAAATGTGCTTTTAACCAAGCCTTCTTATATATATTTATACAAAGCTATTGAATAATGGAATAAATAGACAAAGAATTTAATTAGGCCCAGATTTTACACTTTATAGTTTGGGAAGCAACAAAAGAAAAGTTAGGAATCTTGGATTAATTCTGATGTCTTAGAATTATTACCTTCTATAAAGAAGCTACCAAAAAGAAAAAAAAAAAAGAAAAAAGAAAAAAAAAAGCCTCATGGAAAAAAGGGTGTGTTTTAGAAAACTTATTACAAGCTTAAAGAATTGTTTGGTAAAATGAAAAATGAGTTGCTCAGGCCATATATCCAGCACACATTGACAAGTTTAATCTTTCTGATTATCTCTTCAATAAATCTTAATTTTAGAAGAAAACTGCCATTTCAAAGTCTTCTTTTTAGCTAGCAGAACAATAAAGAGGATGATGGAATTCCTATTTCATAAATCACATTGCAGAACATATAGTCAGCTCAAAAAGAATGTCTTGAGTAATATTTTTCCAATCCTGTTTCAGATGGATGAACCCTTTAAAGACATTTTTGTTTCTTGTAACAATCTAATGGTTTGCCTATTCGTTCAATAATTCCTATCAATAATAATACCTTTCAGGATGATCCTTTTTCACTTGAACCTTTAAGAAATTCTGTTTTTATTGTTCGTAAAAGAGAACAGTGCTCTCAACAGTCTGATACATAACTGTAATTCATGTCCAGAAACCCGTAGGTGAGACTATTGCAGTGCCATAAATGCCTTTCTTTGTAACTGCTTTCCTGAAACTTTCAGCTTAAGATCCAAGTTCAGTGTAACCACAATGCTAAAGTGATACAACCCTTATTTGCCTCATTTTGAGGGCAGGTGCCAGCAGTATTTCTTCAACTTCTCACATACTACAGTAATTGGACAGCCTTTTTTTTTCTTTATTTTTATTTTTGTCCCTATGTTGAAAGTTACTGAAAACAAAAGAACATAAAAAGTAAATTCATGGAATGTTTTACACAAAAGTGCATGCCTTGCAGGACTAGGATTTTTTTCTTTGTGAATAGTTTCTGATGGTTTCCCCGGTATGAGGCCTATCTCAGCTGCATCATGTATTTGAGCATTAGCAGATAGAAATGTATGACTTGAATGTCTTTGAAGGAGCCATATCTTATGAGCATTTGTTGAATAAAAACCGAAGAGAATCAAAGCATCTTCAAAGTGCTTAAAGTCCCATTACCAGACCTAAAAGAGGGGAGATTTAGATTAGAGGTTAGGAGAAAATTCTTCACTCAGAGGGTTGTGAGATACTGGAAGAGGTTGCCCGGAGAGGTTGCGGATTCCCCATCCCTGGAGGTGTTCAAGACCAGGTTAGATGAGTCCCTGAGCAACCTGATCTAGTGGGTGGCATCCCTGCCTATGGCAGGGGTTAGGAACTGGATGATCTATGAGGTCCCTTCCAACCCAAGCCATTTTATAATTCTATGACCTAATTACACAAATGCCATCCAAAATAGTGTGTTTTCTTTCTTCAGTTTTTCTTTTCAGTTTTCTTTCTTCTGTTTACACTAATATTCTGTTCTAGATTATATTAATTTACTGATAGATATTGTCTTGATTTCGAGGTTGCTTATAGTCTCTCCTTGGTTTCATAATCTCTAACAGACATTAACCTTAGATGGAATTTTTGAATATGTAGAGGGAACTGAGCCTTTGAAATGGCATTGATGATGTAAGAAGTATGGTTGTAGCTATACTGTGCTTTTAGATTACTCCTATTGTCTAAAACTGCTATCAGCTATTTCATTGTAAGGTTTAAGACTAGAAAGGAAAACTTCTTAGTCATTAGAAGAAATGTGGAAATGAGCCTTGGCTTGCATCCAAGTTGACAGCTTAATAAATATTAAAAGTGAAACAAACAAACAAAAAGAGTTATTTACTCAGTTAATTCTAAATGATATATTACTTATTTTTTTCTCACCCTGACTTTATATTGTGCCTTGAAAATATTATGTACAATTATTTTGTGCTGTCATCTTTAAAATACAGTGGTTTATGGCATTTTATGTCTATGGAAAACTATAATATCCACCAATAAGAGAATTATTTAGGTATGCAGTTCATTTCTGATAGCAGACAATTTCAGCATTACCATTTTGGATATGAAATTATTTTTAGATTTTAAATTAGGCATATGCTTTTTGTAACAAGTAAATGCAAGAAGAATTTATATTTTGTTTTAATTGTAAAGCAAATAGTCAAAGCTAATATTTTTTATAAACAATAAGCAATAAGCAACATTCACGTCACTAGCTGGGAATAAGCTAAGAAACCCTTAAAAATGGAAATGAAAATAAATAAATGTTCATCTTGCTCTCTTAGGAGAGAAAGTTGCTAAATCTCAGTGCAAATACATTGGACTAAGTACAGAGCTATACTTTAGAGACCATAGAGATCACTGAAAAGGTATATGCAACATTTCCTAGTGTCTGTGTTACAATTGTTCAAGAATGCAAATCAGAAGAGAAGTCTGTTCTAATAGTTTGAAAATTCTTCTTCAATTTCTTTTAAATGAGCTTACGTGCATTTTCACATTAGGGTTTCTTGAATATTTGTACTCTGTAACATTTGATTATATGCTGTTTATTTAATCTATTTATTTGCATTATAAACCTAAGAAAAGAAGACCTTCTCATTCCCTCTTTTTATCGTCTCTAATTCTCAACTCTCTGTATTGCTCTGCAGTATGCTACCTATGCATAATATTTGCAACTGGCTTTTCTCTATACAAACAACTCATGATTAATATAAACGAGCTCAGATTGATTCAGATACAATAGGGGCTGAAGAGTGATGGCTGATGCAAACAGGGTGATTAGTATTGCTCTTGCTGCATGATGAATTACACTACATCATGCATTAAAGCAATGAATTGTCCTTCAGGATATCAAAGACATTAGCAAACAACATGATGGCAAATATATAGTCTTATCTGATGGAAAAAGCTTGAAATTCAGTAACAATTTCAAGACTCTTTTCTATGTTTCAAGGAGCATGAATGACAGGATACCATAGTGCAGTAATAAAGTAGTAGTTATTAGACTTCTTGCTCACTATATGCCCCATGGGTCCAGTACTAGTATTCTTATGAAGCACTTATGAAGTCCTCACTGAAGTTTTTTCCAGTCTTTTGCCTGGAAAAGAAATGTACAGCTGGATCCCCAGTTGCACAGGGAGACAAGGCTAGAAGTAACATTGCATGATTTTATTTGATACATCATTTCACATAGACATGAGGTAATCTGGGAGAAACAATCCTTTGTCTACAGCTAAAATTCACATTTAATATTCTGGTAGAGTATACTTGCTAATAAGTTTGTTGATGGCTGTTGTGATCATCTATCAGGGAAGACACAGAAGTCTAAGTACATCACACCAGGACAGGATTTCCCTTTAAGCTTGAAGAGAGGGCTCTGTCAATTCTTTGAATGCCAGTTCACTGATCTTCAGTATTTCTCAAGCCCCTCATTTGCCTTGAGAGCCACAGACAAAACTAACCATGGGTAGGTCTTGAGTGCATCTATCCTGTGTTGCCTACTATGTCAATCAGTACCGTCCCCTCTACTACAGCTTTGCTAGTACTGACCTACCCATTGGATGTTGCTCCTTTATCTGTTTGAGAGTTCATCATTGCTCATTTAATGTCCTGCTCTCCTGACTGTCCCAGACATGTAGAAGAACCATCTGTTTGATGATAGAAATGTAGTTTTCCCCATAAGTATTAACGTAATACAAGGCTGAAGATGCATGCAAGGACATACTAAATATTCAGTTTAAACATGTAGGGACAGTATGCCTCACAGAGGACAAAAAGGATGAGGGAATGTTAGCAGGATTGTCGATGGACTTTTTGGAAGCAGGCTGTGTGTAGCAGAGCAATTGCTTAGTCTGTGAAACAGTCTGCTGGATATAAAGTTTTTACAGTGTGCTCTCTTGCTGCCTCTTTTTGAATGGTTGCATTTTAATTATCATCATCATCACCTTTAAGTCGATCTAAGATGGAGGCTGGAAAAAAGGGTAATTGTCTGGTGCCAGTCCCATGGATGAAGCAGAATAGATCTTTCAGAGCAGTGACCCACTTAAAGTTAGCCTCTAAAAAGCCAGGATCTCTTCTGAGACTCCTGATGCTCTTGTTCTCCATCCTTTAAGCCTGATGTACTTCAGTGACAAATGTTTCTGAAGTCATAATACATCACGCACCTTTCCTCTTACCTAAATTCTTATGTGAGAATTTGCTTCGGAGGTCACTGTATCATTAACTTGAATTTTTTAAGGGATGCATTCATGATAGATAGTAAAACATATATAAATAAAATATTAAAATAAAATAAAACAGACCACAGACAACTCCCTGACATCAAGCCAGCTGTCAGGTTGTGGGTCACATTCTTGCAGTTAACGAACACTTCAGAGCAGGTTAGCTGCGTTTACACTACCTGTTGGGACTGTTTCCTGGCCTAAATTAAATCCCTTACCATGTCTAGACATGGCCTGGGAGGATGCTGAACCAAGGCTGCACCTTGGACCTCACTGGCAATGTGAGAGATGGCACAAACACATGGTAGTCCATAAATCCTGGCTCAACTTGGTTTACTGGTATAGATGTAGCCACAGAATCACAGAATCACAGAATCATTTAGGTTGGGAGAGACCTCCAAGATCACCTAGTCCAACCTATGACCTAACATCAACAAGTCCTCCACCAAACCATATCACTAAGCTCTACATCTAAATCTCTTTTAAATACCTCTAGGGATGGTGACTCAACCAGTTTTCTTCTCTTTTGCCTCTTGTCTTGTCTTGAATAATAATTTCTTCATATGCAGGACTGCCTTTTTTTTTTTTTTTAAGCATTTTGCAAACTGGGTTATGCTACTACAGTAGTTAATCATTATTTTTATATTAGCCTGTAATGGAAATATTTCTTTGACAATATTTTAGTAAATTTCCTTTATATGAATATATCACACTGCTTAAATATTGCAAATTAAATTTGTATTTATGGATAGCTTGTAGACCTATTTAGTTGGCAAAAGCCACTGCCAGGACAAATACAGGATAAGAACAGAATAATCTAAGTCTTTCTCCTTTAACTACTGTTTCCAGTGATCTGGTTGGTTGCTGACAGGAAAAATACTTGTTCTGTAACGTCACAATCAATCAGACACCTTTGGGGTGTTAGTCAGCAATTCTAATTGTATCTTTCTTAGCTTTATGAATAGTTCAAGCATCCTCATTTTTAATTTATACAGGCTATGGTTGACCTGTATGCCAGTAGATGTTCAGAACTATGCCAGAAATTTAAGTTCACATGCAAATACAGGGAAGTAAGATTTCAGACAATGAGGAACATAAGGCACACTTATAAGTGCAGTTTTCACTTTGTATAAAAATAATACCCAACACCCTACAACAATTTCAAAGCTCTCTCCATTATTCCATTTGAACATATAATCTATTTTGGTGTTAGGCTATTTTTTTGCCCAGTCAAAACTAATCATCCTGATCAACTCTAATGACATAATGTTTGAAATAGGATTATTTTGCTTGATCTGCTGCAGGGCATTAAAAAATATATTTTCTTCCAGAATAGACTACATTAGTTCTTGTTCACTTGCTTAATTTCAAGGGAAACTTTAAGGAAACAAGCAATGCTCCTCATTTAATTGGAATGACAATATTTTCAACTCAGAAGTACTTTAACTTTACAGATTTCAGCAGTACTTTTCAGCTTTTCATAATGAATTTTGATGTTTAAAAGAGATAATGATTTTTTTTCCATATTGTTGTTCTATAATTAACAAAGCCCTTTATTTTTTTTTTTTTTTTAGGAAAAAAATGATTTCAGAAATCATTGGGTGGTGCTTTCAAAACATCTAAATCCTGTCTAAAAATCTAATTTGTCTTATGTATACCAAGAACACAAACAATGACAAAAATGGCCATCCTGAACCCAGCAATGCAACACCTACTCCAATAGCCTTTCAACAACTGCCAGATGTGGAGAAGATTTTTAAATCTTATGTTCAGAATTCAAGCACCTTCCTTCATTACAAACATCCCTCAAGTCTGAGGAATCCAGGGTTGGACCTGACTTCCCTTCTCTGCTTTGAAGTCATTTACTTTTTATCTGCCTTGCCTCAGACAGCTGTTTCATTTTACTGATAGATGTTATGTCACCTTATAGCTATCTTGGGCTCTTTCACTTTATGAGAACAGTTTTCCTCTACACATTTTCATTTCAACTCTTGTCTTTTTATATAAATGATGCGCTCTTTAAAAATACACTACTGTAATCTATGGGCACAGATCAAGGAGTGTCTACAATCCACAAATGAAACTGGTGTGTGGGTTGTGGTTATCTCAACTCTATTCTATTCTAGACACCAGAATCATAAACTTTGACATTTCACGGAGGAAATGAAACGGTCTTATTTTTTATCTGGCATAACTATTCCCTCATTTGTTTCAATTGCCTCAAATTACACTGGCAATATATACCGTTAGTAGCAAGACCAGTTATATCAAAGATAATAATAAAAATATGTTTGTTTCAGACTGAACTGAATTTTCAATTTGGTTGCTTTCCAAAATAGAGCAGTAGCAGAGGAAGTATATTAATCTGCACAATTTAAGCTTTAATGGGCTAGGAAACATGCTTTTACATTAATATGATTTAAACCTAAAGTACTGCAGTTCTATTAAAAATAAATCAGCTTCTGCATGCACGTCTGAATAACCAAGGTTTTTACAACTTGCATTGCTTCTTCTTTTCTAAAAGGAGGAGACAATCCTGTAGGGATTTACGGGGGCTGCAGGCTGCAGTGAATAATGGAAAACATACCAAAGAGCTGAGGTGTAAAGCAAGTGATCTGAGTATTTTTAACACGCTTCTGCTCTCAAAGAATATGCAAGCCAACTACATTAATTTGTGGGATTTTGTTGTGTTTTTCCACCCGTTGTTCTTCTTTAATGCGTGGTTCAAGCACAGCATCCAGGGTCAGAGCTGGAGTCAGCACACTCTGGCCATGCTCAGTGTACATACACATCTCCTCTGGTGCTTCTCTGCAAGCTCTGTGATGCACAGCTTTACTCTCTTTGTATGTGGCACTGTCCTTGCCCAAGATCCAGTACTAACCAGCTGTTTTTCTCTCTGCTCTAGTTAGTAGTTTTATGCAGGATGATGAAAGCTTTTCCCAGAGATGCGGTAGAAAACGGGAGAATGGGATCACATGGAGTGGGTTGCCAAAACCTTTGGTGAGAGGGAAGTGAGTAAAGGAGAAACAGCAGAAGGGAAGAGAGCAGCTATGAACTTGGGCACTGGAGACTCATTTTGGAAATGCTGTACATTTCCAGGATCTTTTTTTTTAATGATATGGCTTTTGTGAACATACAAATAGGAAAATTGCTAACATAGAGGGTTGTGCAAAGCAGTAAAAATGATCAGTCTGATACCAAATAAATAAATAAATAAATAAATAAAAGAAAACTATGAGGTCCATTGTACAGAAAAGATATTTTGACTTCCTCGAATCAAGGCTTGGAAATGAAGGCTTGGAAGCTTATTTTAATATGGCACTTATTGTTAATTACATGCAGCAAAGAAACCAAAGAAACCTTGAACTTCGCTACATGAACATAAATCTAGTCTTCATTAACTTCTCTATGTGGGGAATTGGATCCATGGTTTCTGTGCCAGTAACATGCTGCTGGGCATGGTATAGTAGTATATTTTTGACTAAATATTTAAGGGTTATTTTTCAACTCTAGTATTGTATAGTTTTATGATATAATTTATTTTATGTATTAATATGCAGCCAATATAAGAATATATATTTTTTATTAAAACAGCTTTTATTAAGTTATAAATTATGTTCAATATTTTTTATTTCATATGCATTTCATAAAAGTTGCAGTTTTATAATATTTTGCCTTTAGTGAATATTTAGTACTTGTCTTCCATTTTTAGAGTGTGATGAATGTAGCTGTAGTGTGGCCTGAAGTATACTTCAGTACACTCTGAGTGGATATGACAAACTCTAAATATTCAGTAAGTATTTTCATTACAGAACACATAGAAACAAACAAACAAACGAGCAAACAAATGAACAAAAAAAGTTGTTAAGACAACAACGAAAAGGTTATAAAGCCAAGTGTTTGAAAGCAAAGACATTCCGGTAGAATTTAGCACTCTTTCTGCTGATAGTCATTTATTAACAGATTGAGTAGTCCCCTTCCCTAACTGGATGTGTGCTTCTGTGAGTAGTGACATTGTGACCTATTGCTTCAGCAGTCTCTGGTAATAAAAATAATCGGTCATAAACTGAACACAGTTTTATTTGAGTCATGTCCACTGTTAATATTAATTCTTGAAGTTTAGCTGATCTCTCAGGTTATGTGATAGTGCTTTTGCTCCTGAATTAGGAAGAGGAGAAGAAAGAAAACATGTTCGAATGATAAGTAGTGAGTAATTAAGAAACCAACCTAGATCATGAATGACATTTGGACATTTGAATGTAGATCTAAGGCTTCATACTATGAGCAAACAAACACTCTGGGAGAAGAAACTGTTCACAAAGTGTTCACCATGAGTGACTAATAAAAGATAAATACATTCAGGACATTTAAAATCTTCAAAGACACTTAGGAATATTGTTTTTGTAACATATAATCCCCAAATCTGTTAGATAACCTTTTCATCTTGAGAAGCACTAAATCAGTAGGCGCTCCCTTGCTGAGGACCTGGTACTAAAATTGTTCAAAACCAGTAAATGCTGCAGTAATTGTAACTATGACTACATGAATAAAAGGCCTTAGGTGCACGAAGAGATAGGATTTCTGAGTTACCTTCTGGCCACTCAAATGCTATGAGCATCTTGAGGAGATAAAAGCAGACATAAACCCAATTGTTCAGTCTCTAGAACAGCTGGGCTAAGCACTGGGGAAGGAGTCCAGCTGGGCATATTTCTGATTAGGTCATTTCATAGGAAATGGCCTAAAGTTGTGCTTATTATCCTTCAAGTCCTATTTCTTTACACCTTGCATGGATTAGAGCTGGACCATACTGGAAGAGCTGAGACTCATTCTTTCTGCTATTTTGCCAGGAAGTTTGTCCTGTTTTATTTACGTGACTTCTGTCCTCAGCTTGAAAACTCCTGCATCACTAAGATGTAGAAGATAGAGTAAACAATTTCTTCTCAACTCTGTGTGATAAATACCATAAGCAACTGTTTTAACTATTACATGTATGTTAATGTGGAGAGATAAGTAAGCAGAGATAGAACTCTAGGAAAAAAATCTGAAAAGTACTTACAAAACCAAACATATTTTATTTTGTAATAAATGTGAATGCAGAAATCATGTAGACTGAGAGGATGTTTTTTAATGGAGCCTCATTAGCAGTATGTTACATAGCCATATTGAGGATCCAATCCTACAGTAGACTGAGCAATTTCAGTAGTAATTATTCTGCATTGTCTCTGGCTCAGGACAATTGTTTTCTTAGGCTGTAATTCATTAAAAAGTATCATGAGCTTTTAATATAACAATGAGTAGGTATTCCACCTTAGGGTGTAACACAGATGCCTTAAACTAATTTGCTTTGACATGCAGGTCCTAGTCTAAGTCAGAATGTTTAAAAGAGTTGCATGTCAGCCCCTGCCTTTGGAGTAATAGTTACTCTTAAGAGACTGACAAATACTTACAATGTATCCTACTGACATGAGTTTTGGATTAGGACTATTTGATTTGCAGTTATTCAGTTTGTCTGGGTTTGGAGCATGAAATGGTGGTTCAATATAGCACAGCAATTCAATTGCTTAAAAATCTCAGCACATACTTAGCATTAGTCTTGTAAAATTTTCATGGAGAGATTTTTCTATTTGTTTGTGGAAGGATAATTTCCTGCAGCCTAGATTTCTTTGTCTCTTGGAATATACTAATTCTATCCAGTTAATTTTTGTCATTAAGCCCTGAAGCATTCACTAAAAGGAAAAAATTATAATTTTATCCCTTGCAAAGAATTGAAAATTTGCTAACCTAAGATTAGGTAGAAAACATTAGCATGTTCACAAGTACTTAATTACATTAGTGATGCAAATGTTTTGCAACATTATGTTTTTGTATACAAAATGATCTTGTTATTACAGAGAATTTGTGATAACTGCAATGTGAAGGAGCCTCAGAGGCTATGAGAAATGAGGCGCACTACCACATTCAGTGCCTAAACCAAGGGTTTCTTTAAAATCCATTGAATCCCTAGAGGAGTTTTAAAAATCACAGCTTAATTTTACACAGTAGATTCTGTAAAAAATCTATTCTGATTTTGTCCTTGCTCTGTATGGATTACCTTAACTTTAGTGTAATAGAATATGAGCAATTTTGTTCCTGCTAAGCTTCTGTTTTTTCTAAATCCCCAACAACCGAAAACACATGTGAGTACAGAACTAATTTCACACTCTCAGCACTAAAACTTGGAATATCTATTCATACAGTTGATTCGCAACATATTTTAAAATTTATTATGTGACATGAAACGTGCTGCAATGAATAGATAGGATTCTCAGGAAATAGGGGATCATTTCACATTTACACCTGGTAGATGATAATCTGCATCTTGAAAATTGGTCCTTATGTGTCTAAAATATTAATATTAATATTATTTACTATTTATTTGAAGCTACTTGCTAATTTTCTTACTTTTGTATTTTTGTTTGTGTTATCATTTGCTATTTATCACACTTTTTCTTTTTTTTTTTTGCCACATTTCTTGAACAGCCACATATTTTTGCTGAATTCTGTGGGAATCTTCGGTGAACAAAGATAATAAGGTTGAATATAAAATAAGTTTATTGCTTAAAATGCAAAATATTTCTTGCTTGATTAGCAAATTGGAAAGTCTGTACATAATTCTTTTTTGATGACCTTCATAACTCAGTGTGTTTTTTGCCAGGGGCAGTCATCCTAGTCTTGCAGCTATCAATACCCTTCTGTTGGGGCGCAGCGAGGGCCGGCTGCTCCCTCAGGGATGGGAGCCAGCAGCAAGTCATGACTCGATAGGCATTTATGTTGTGGGACATATGAAAATACAGAGGGAAATAAAGAACATTATTTAGATGGCAAAACCGTGTTCACAGAAACTAGGATGCACTAGATGTGTAGCAGCTGGTGTAAGTCTTATTCCCCTTTCTGGTGTTGTGTGCAGAAGAAAACCAAAGTATTATGTGAAAATAGTATGTGATCAGTTACGTCAGCATCATAATATTTTTACATAAAGAAGCAGAAAGTGTTTTATTAGACATGAAACTGTGATTTAGAAAACATATCCCCCCCACCCCCCCCTTGTTAATAGCAGATCTTAAATTGTTATTTCTTATTTTTCTTAAAGGAAAAAAATCATAGAACTCCACAATCCTGTATCCCCTCATTTGGCTGTGAGCTTTAAACTTGTGACTCCTATGTGCTAAGTTTCAGCATTTTAACAATGTGCCGAGGGAAAGTTGATATTTCACTGTATTTTGTAGGGAATATGTTAGGATAGCCAGAATCTTAATAGGGGACTTCAAACTTAAATACAATTTATTATTATTATTATTATCATTATCATTATCATTATCATTATTATTATTATTATTTGGAAGGATAACAAGCCTGAATTTGTGTCCAGAAACATTATACAGCCTCCAGCAGTTCATGAAATCTCTGGTATAGCATATCATATTGTTGGGATAGGAGGGGACCAATTCAGGAACATTCTGGGAGCAGATGGTCAAAACTTTCCTGAGGAATCCAGACAATGTAGGACAAACCATGATTTAAACTTCTTAATAAATGAATATATAAAACCAACCAAACTCGAATGGAATTTCAAAGCCACTTCTTTTTGCCATGGATATTCTTGCTTTCTTTACTTTTGCGTGTTACATCAAAGAAGGTAGAAGGCATAAAAAGGGCATAGAATAATATAAAATGGAAAAAGAAAGCCTTAAGCTGCTCTCACTCCAAGTTTGTCTATGATATATGCTGGTACATCCATCTATCTATCTATTTACCTATCTACATACATATATACATATACACATACAGACACATGCTGTGCCAACACAGCAACACAGAAACAACAATTATTACTTAAATTGAGTTGTCACAGGATGCTTTCTAGGCTGATAAGGGCGTACACAATGTCACGTATAAATAATAAAAGTTTAACAATATTGTCTTACTTTTGCATTAAAACCTATATATAAATACACATATGTACACATGCATACTCAGGCATATATAAATATACATGTACACATATGCAAAAGACTGTATTGCAGCTATGTGTCTGTCTATCCATTTATCTATTTAATTTCAAACAATTTCTGTATTACCATGATGTTTTACCACCATGAAACTCATTTCATATTCCATCAGTCCCTTTGAAAATGATGAAGTGAGATCATTTACCCTGCTCTTGTTAATGGGCTGGGCTTTTTATTCTTACTACAACAAAATGAGAGAATAGCTTAGCAAATTCATATCCATTACTACAACAGATGTACTGCAGTGATACTAGTCAGATCATGTTTAATATTTGTGCTAATAAAGAAAAATATTTTGTCATTTGACAAAGTCTGAAATGAGAAAAGTTGGTATATTTTCTTCTGTTCTGCAATGTTTCGTGTTCTGCCTGACCTACAAATTTCACATCTTTTTGTGAAAACTCCTGCAAAGTTCAAGAACAGTTAGGCACATATGACTTTGTTTTGCACTTGTGTAAGTCTGAAGGTATCTACTTTTAGCACGAGGTTGTAATTAATAATACTTTGCAGGCATCCAAATGACTCTAAGCCTTCTGCAAAATTTAATTAATACTTATAACAACCTGGAGAGGTAGTCATGGGAGATAAAGGAATTCTTTCACATGAATTGAAATGCAGCTGTCCTTGGACTGGCGTGTGGCAGCTGTTTAACAGGAGGTGGAAGCACAGCTTAAGACTGGAGATGAACTAATAGCAAGAGGAAATTTTGGTAGTTAAAGTGTCCAAGGTTGGTTGAAGGGTGGACATTATAGCTAATGCTCTGTTGATTACATCATGATCCCATATGTCTGGCTTATAATAGCTGTAGTTTGTAGTAGGTTGATTAGAGAAATAGATACTTTACTAATGGATGCCTTCTATGCACTTAGATGGAAAGATAATTAATTAAACAAATCAGATGCAAACTAAATTATATTTTGATAAAAATGATGGGAGAAATAGAGAACCTTTGATTTCCCCAGTGTGACAAAAGCATTATGTATTAGAGCAAATCTATGCTATTAGTTTTGGAACAGTCTCTGGAGGATGTGTGGAGGAACAGTAGTAATATTTATTTAAAATGAAGCTGTCATTTCAATTCTCAAATAATCAGATGCCAATATAAAATCAAAATGAGCTAATTTCCTACTCTAAGTTTGCTCCTGGTAATGGTTTCCTGAGGATTTTGGAGGCCCTGGTTTCAGTGGTGACTGGAGGTCTTTGGGCAAGTAAATGTGCTCACAAGCAGTTCTCCACCATATGCATGTTTGAAGTGATGAACGGCTATGTCAGGATTTCAAGAGTCATTTCCGTATATACAATGTTCCTTTTCCAGAGTTTCTGGCAGTGAGGCTACAGGAGTTCAAGAAAAGTGACTTATCATTGTGAAAAGATGGGTAACAGCCAGACAGTTTTATTGGGACTGGAGAAACTGCCCATATGGTATGGGGGACTCTGCTCCCATAGCACTTGCTGAGTGGGGAACCTTTAGAGATTTCCAAAAAACCCAGGCCCGTAGGCTGCCTCTTCAGGTGACTCTGGCTATAGATATGGCTTTATTAAAGCATCTATTGTAGTTGCTTTCATTAGCACAACATTAAAGGTTTAGAAGATAGTACATCTCCCCATTTTCTGCTGTTGTAGTTCATACGATATTAATATATTAAATATCATTACTTTCAAATGACTTGAGATAAAGGGAATCAGCAATATTCCCCTGGGTCAGTTCCTTCATTTAAAGAGACATGCTTATACTGCAGAATGGTAGTGGCAATAGTATTTTGACAAACAGCTATAAAACAAGAAAAAGTCCTACTTTCCAGTATTAATCCATCAGGAAGCTTTCAGGGATTCATCTTGTCTAAAATATTCATAGGCAGCAAAATGTCCTGAATGCCCTACAGAATTTGTGCAGAGTCAGGCAGATGATTGATAGTAAAGTTCTGTTCTGAGTCACTCACAGTATGTAATTCTATTTGTCTTGCCAAACGCTAAAGAGCAAGCAACTCATAAAATGTAAAGGTAACGGGGCTCATATTTTCCCACATTTAAAAAAGAACCTGGTGTCTCTACCCCACTGTACATTGCAGAATGTAACAAATTTCCATTAAATCAAAAGAGAAAGGCACAGTGTTCCTAGTGGAGCACTTGGAAGCTGTATTAGGTGGGTGTCCTTTATTGTATCACATATATTTGTGTATGTGATTTCGGAAAACTTCTCCACAGTTTTACATCATAAATATCTGAGATAAATCAATAACTGGCTCTCTCACTTTATTTATAATGACATTGAAATTATATCGAAGATCCTATCACTCATTGCTTAAGTACCCTCCCTCTCCCCCCCCCCCCCCCACCAGCAATCCCAATACTTCACTAACAAACATTTAAGTCAGCAAGTATTGTCTTATTTGTATAACAGCAATAAAATAAACACATGAGGTTTGGTTACTTACTTTTGCTAAAATGCTACGTGATTTTTTTTTCCGCAAGAAAATGTGGTCATAGCTACATGCTACATCATTAGTTTATTTCTGTTGCTTTACTGTTCTGCAAGCTTCTAGGGAAAGACACCCAAACTGGTACAAAAGTATAAATTCAAGATGAAGGGGCAGCTTAAATTCTGTCTTTCATTGTTTTTCTCATTTTAACCTTGGCTATCAAAATGGTTGGACATTTTATATAGTATTTATTTTTTGTCCTGGCTGGTGTCCATGTGGTCACTTTCCCAGTAGACCTCAGATGATAACGTGCAAACATCTTTCTTTCTGCTGAGTCCTGCTGCATCTCTGTGAAAGCCTATTTTGACAGTGCTTGTACAATGTCACACTGCCAGGACACTGCTCAGAATAAAACCCAGCCATACCAGAGGGTGATGCACATGGTCTTTAATTTTGGAGTTGGATATGCTTAGCACTACACTGGTTGGGAAGAACACAATAATGTAAGTGTCCCATATGGCATTCTTTGCAGTCATCAATGGTATTACAGGTGACTTTTCTGCCTCTTGCCATATTTCACCAAACTGGGAAACTAATGAGATAACTGGTAGAGATACTCACTGACTTACCCAAGAATTCATGGCATTCCCCAGCAAAGTGTTCATGAATGGAGTAGGTAAACTGTTGCTTTCTCTACCACTTTTACACTAACAAGGTACTCAGAGACAAACAGACAGTTTGTCTGTTAATATAAGCCACTTGAACACAAGATGAGGAAAACTGAAAGCCCTACTCCAGTCTTCAGCAGAAAACTTAGGGCTGAAACTGGAGGAAACTGCTCACAGCTGCTGAATGAACTTCTGCTGGAGGACACCACTGGGTTTCTGTGTGAAAGAAATCACTCCAGGAGCCCAGCACAAAGCCTTAGTGTCTGAAAAAAATAAAAAATAAAAATAATAATTAAAAAAAAAACACAATATACCAACGATGTATTTGTAAATAGAAGACTAACGATTTTAGTTTTAGTTTTACAGTGTCTCACTGTATGGGCTAGAGTGGGAGCTTTTTCTTTGCACTCTATGGAAACCAACAGTTGTGGAAACCAATAGAGTGGAAATCGGTCCTGTGTCTCACCAAGTTCAGGAAAGGCTCGGCCTGGAGATGAGGGGAAACATACATATCACTGCATTAAAAACCTGCCCCATGTTTTCTGAGCATAGATGCTGTAGGGTGTGGGAAGGGAAAGATGCCTGCTCAGAGACCTCATTTTAGACCAACTCAGTAAATTCAGCTACTTCACCTCTTCTGAAGGCAACTGCCTTTGTGAAAGACTGCTGGTTTTCTTAACTTACCCTTAGGACTTATCAAGTTTGGTTTCCTTCTACTTCACACAATTGCCATGTAATGCATTGAAGACCATATTTGTTCAAGACTGAAAATGCCTCTAGACTGAAATAAAGCAGGCATTTAAAAATGTGTTTATAGTTGAAACCTGATCATGTAATACTGATAAGTACAGTTGTAGTTGGAAGAAAAGGAAAATGGGAGACAAAAAGAAAGGAAAAACTAAATTAATGATAGGGTTTAGCCAACCTGTACTGAAAGAAGAAGGGGAAAATCAGGAACAGAGGAGTGAAGAACAAATAAAAAACTCTGTCCGTGTAAAACAATGACTTCTGTTTCAGCAGTATCTTTCTACTGCTGTACAATATCTGTGCTTGTACAATGTTAATTTGTTAGTTTGTTTATTGAGTAATACACTTTTTTTTTTTCAAAAACACCATTCCATTTGTATTTTTTTCCACTGTTTGCCTATTTTGCCTGTTAATCAGACCACTGTAGGAGACTGTGAGGCTTTCTACTTTATATAGAACAATCTGCTGGTAAAATTATGCATGGCACAAAACAGCTTATAGATTGCCACAAATTACACACCAATGCACCCTCCCAAGTGTAGTCTAGATGAAGCAACAAATATGCTATAAATCCAAAAGTGTCTCCACATGCAAGCCTGATTTTTTTTTTCATTCTCATTCCTCTAAGCGTCATTGAAATCAGTAATGCAAGCATTCTCTTTCAATCAGCAGCAAAGACAATCGAAAAAATTACAAAAAACAATAAGCTGTAAAAGAAGGATTAGTGCCTACTGGCAAGATATTAATGGTACTGATTATACCCATGTCTCAATAAAGAATCAATGGGCCAGATCCTCAGCTGATATGAAGTGATGTCGGTAGAGCTGTGCTGCTATAATATACCAGGTGAAAATCACCTGGTATATTAAAGCCATGTTGCATCTTTGGTTCCAGAATCTAATTACCTGGAAGTGCTGGGGAAGAACAGGAAAGTGTTCTTCTTAATAGCTCTCTGTCTGAGCAGATGAAGGGCTTATTGCCTGTGATTAGCGCTCTAGAGTGCACTGTAGTTAAATAGAAGGATACCTGTAAAAGTTATAGTTGGCCAAAAATTATCCATCTGATTCTCTGCTTTAAATATGAAAATAGAGAGGGCCAAAATTCACACTTTGTATTGCCTGGATCCTAGGTCTCATCATTAAACCCCTGCAGCATCTACTCTCTGATCAGGCTGTTGGTTGAAACTCTGGTTAATTCCAGTGTGGCTGATGTCACTGTGCAGTGAGGTCAACAGGAAGGCTTAGTTCGTGATTTCTGTGCTCTGGACAAGTGTAGAGAAACTGCCTTTTAAAGCAGTTTTTGTGGGCAAAACTTAATGGTAAAGAGGTTAATTATCTGCACTGTCTGCCAGCAGTATAAGAACAGCATGTGTTCGGAACGGGAGTCAGACTCCTGCTGAGGAATATGATCAAGATAAAACAAATGCCAGGAGACTGATAAAGCAATGCAAATGACAATACTTGCCTAGCTTGGTAGAGCAGATGGAAAAGGAAAGAAATACTAATAAGGTGAGGTCATTCTACAAGGATGTCAACATATGGATGCATGAATATTAGCAACAACAAAAGTTTCATAAAGGACAAAAATAGAAATATGACATGAGTAGAATACAGAATTATAGAGAAAGCAATTACTGCTAGGTGGTTAGATATCTTGATGAATGCTTTAATGAACATCTCAGTAGAGATGAACAACCACTGGCTGAATTCACTGTTGAAGAAACAAATTTTGACAAGTTCTAGGAGGCATCAGCAATGTTCAAAGAACAAAGTTTCTGGTATCAACCCATTGATTCCACTGAAGTGGAATACGAAAGGAGCAGTCAAACACTCTAGACATTCATTTCATTTGTTTGCAGGTTTGAAAGGAACCCTGAGGACTTTTTAAAAAGAGCTGGCCATACTTCCAGTTCTGGAAAAGGACAAGTGTGAAGGCATTCTCTTTGTTTTTATACCTGATACCATTATATTTCTGACATCCTTTTTCATTGGATGATTCATCCTACAAAGGAAATATACATTAAATTGTTGAAGAATCAGTATGAATTCCAGTAGAAGATATCCAAATTAGCTACTATGTGAGAACAGTCAGAAATGTAACCAGAATACATACACATTTTTTATATCATTTTCAGAAATAGGTAATAAGGTCCCATGCAATGACATGTGAGGTACAAAAAGTAATTTTGAGTCTTGATAAAATGATTACATTGTGTTGATTGTGTATCTCTGGCTCAAAAAAAATCCTTTAGAATCAAGGAATGGCATTTCTTTTTCATTTGACAACTAGGTGTCAGATTTTGGACAAGCCTAAATAGACAGTTATAAACACAGATTTCAATTGTGAGATCTCTTACTATCTAGGACTAATAATCACTAATAAAAATTGGTGAGCGAGGAAATTTGGGCATGGACTTCAGGAGCTTGAATTCTTGACTTCTCTATCTGGGGAGAATTTTAGTTCTATTTAGCTACACAGAAAGATCCTTTTTCAGTTTTACCAGGCCAGGTGTTTCAAATGAATGTGAACTTGGTCACTCAGCTAAGGAAGAAGTACATGAAAAAAAAGGGATTTGACGTTTTAGTCCACTAAGGCAATATGGGGAGACAAAGTTCTAATATGAAGTGATAAGAAGTCTATGCAAATACAAACATAGTAAAAAAATACAGAGCCTAGATGAGATGGAATACTGAAGAGAGGTTAGATAAGTCCCCTTAGGAAGGCTGTTATGATGTTTTTTGATTCTGTGTCCATCAAAGGGCAGGATGGTATCTAACAGCAGTGATTATCAATGATTGGCAATATAAACAATATCTCAATATAGTCCAGAAGAAGATAGGGCCAATCTGAGAGACAGGTCATGCCTACAGAGAGCCAAGTTCCAAAACAGAAGTGAATTTCAGCAGGCCCCAGGAATGGTCAATACATTTTCTCTTTGCTTGCCTCCTCCACTAGGAACAGGGGGAGCTGCAACAAATGTCCTGAGTCATATGAGAAGTTCCCTCACTCATATGCTGAGGGAACTTCCTTGAAACAGCAAGTAAGAGTGAGTGTAGTAGCTAAAACCAGAAGAGCTGATCTTAGCAAAAATCTATCAATTGACTTAAATTTTGCTAATTGCTTAGTGAAATATCCATGATTTTCTGTCTCCAGGTATTGTTTATATATATTTTTGGTACTACCTAATCAACTGACACTCATATGTGTATCCTTGTGTAATATTTCTTCCTTTGTTCAATTGCTATAATAATCATCACTCTTATTCCCTACCTCTACTATGATACATTTTCAGTGTAAATCTACATATCACATATACTTTTGTTGAATTTATTATCCCTTGTATTTAAAAAGAAAATGTAGCCTCTCGTTTTTTGAACAGCTACGTTTTTGTTCTGACAAGGGCTGATACAGAACAAAGATTCCCTTCTCACACAGCCTTTTTTTTTTGCTTACCGCATTATCCACAGCTTCCCTGTTTTTCACCTTCAGTATTTTAAAAGACAGAAACTGAACAGGGTTTGATGCATTTCATTTCATGTGAGAATAAAAGAAATACAGGGTTGAAAGCTTAGAGATGGACAAAGGGTTATTGGAATCTATGACTCCTCTTGCAGCTTTGTCTTCTGTACAGCTTTCCTCTTAATATTAAAAGGTGATCATTCACTACAAAGTACAGCATAGAAAGAATACTCAAAAGTAACTTTGGGTATATTCAATAAATACTGTAACTCCAGGATGTACTATTGTATTATAAACCTATGTGGAGGACTATTTTCACTACTCCATTGCACACAATTTGTTAAACAGATATGTTTACATCTCCCCATATACAAATGCATTACAGAGCATACATCTATGAAAAAGACACGGGCTTTTTCAAACTTTTTTTTTTTTTTTTTTTTTTAAATCTTGTGCAGCTATTTACTTTGAAATTGTAACAGATAGAAATAACCCTTTTTCTGATGCTGATAACTTGCACTTTGTGTTTAGTATCTGACAGCTCCTTTTCCCAGGTTTTCTTGATGTTATTCTGCCTCCAAATACAGAGAATGTTACAGTTTTGGTCTGACTTACAAAAGTTTAAAAATGTGTTTTCACTTCCTTCCCAGAGGGCATTGTTATCCTTTAGCAATTCTATTGTCTGATGTAGCAGAAGGAAGATTACCACTTTGATGTGGATTTCATTTAAAGCAGAGCAGAGTATCAAACTAGTGATCCAGAGTTGCAAAGAGTCAAAAACAAACAGCACAGCTTCAGAAAGCATTCATGAATTTGGCTTCAGGAAAAAAAATAAAAATAAAATAATGCTTGTGGCCAAAGGATATAATAGCAACATCAAATTTTATGTTTGATGGGTCACTTTAAAATTAGTAATATGAATGGCAGCAAAACCTGTGAGCATATTATCCTTATAATTAAACTGTGATTCACCTGGAAAAAAAAATATATATAATTTTGTTAAAATTCACACAGATTATCTACTTCAGTTTCACTTTGAAAGGGAAAGATGACAAGTTAATGGGAGCTACAGTAACACTTTGGTTGAGACTTAATTAGTGGGAGCCATCAGACCTTTAATTTTGCATGTTATTAATCTTTTTATACTGAAATTGTTTTAGCAAGTCACATTTCACAATTTTCTGCTTGTGTTTGTCAGCTGAATCCAAATTCTTTGGATGAAATTACTTTTGGTTGATCTGGATTAATCTCGTACGTGGACAAAAAGTTAAATCACCCCCAGTTACCACCTACTTTGGCACAATTGTACATGGAACACTTTTGTACAGAAGGACTAGAGGTAGTATATGTACCAACTAAGAATGAAATGAATTCTTTCTAGAACTATACATCTTGGCATTGTAATTTTCTGTATTGCATGGAGTCAGTAGCAAAGTTTAACTTCTGGGGATGCATACGGTACAGCCAGGAGGAAAAAACAAAACAAAACAAAACAAAACAAAACAAAAAAAAACAACAAGAGCTATGTAGATTTCTATGTAGAGTGTAGAAACTGGCTTCTGAGAACCTTAATTGGAAATATGCAGATGTTAGACAAGAAAACTGTCTGGATGGCCAGGCCCAGCAGGTTTTGATCAGCAGCACAAAGTCTAGCTGGAGGACAGTCACTAGTGGTGTACCACAGGGGTTGATACTGGGAGGATTAGTGTTTGACATCTTCATTAATGACCTGTAAAATGGGACAGACAGCAACCACAGCAACTTCACAGATGATAGAAAACCGGGAGGAGTGGCTGATACAGCAGACAGTTTTGCTGCCATTCAGAGGGGCTGGGACAGTCTGGACAATTGGGCTGAGAGGGGCTTCACAGTTCAACAAAACACAGCCTCATAGTTCAACAAAAAGAAACGCAAAGTGCTATCTGGGGTGGAAGAAGTGTTGCGAGCAGGTCGAGGGAGGTGATCCTTTCTATTTTGGTAAGGCCACAGCTGGAGTACGGTGGTCCAGTTCTGGCTTCCCCAGTACAAGAGGGACACGGAGCTTCTGGAGAGAGTCCAGTGAAGGGCGACAAAGATAATGAAAGGATTGGAGCCTCTCTCCTATGAGGAGAGTTTGAGACAGCTGGGACTGTTTAGCCTAGAGAAGAAGAGGCTCAGGGAGGATCTTATCAGTGTGTACCAATACCTGCTGGGAGGGAATGCAAAAGAGGGAGTCAGACTCTCTTCAGTAGTGTCCAATGACAACACAAGATGGTATGGGTACAAACTAAGAAACAGGAAAATCCATCCAAACACAAGAGAAAACAGTTTACTGTGAGAAAGGTCAAACACTGAAACAAACTGCCCAGAGGTGGTGTGGAGAATCCATCTGTGGAGATCTTCAAAACCCAACTGGACATGGTCCTGGGCAACCCACTCTATGTTTGAGAAGAGATGTTGGACTTGAGGACCTCAAGAGGTCCCTTCCAACCTAAACAGTTCTGTGTGATTCTCTGCAATCTGATGACATATTAAGGATTTTGCATTGCACCATTTGTGTAGGGCAGTGGATCAGTAATAACAGTTGCTTAATTTTATCTTGTTGATACTTCTGCATGTTGAGACTTCCTTTCTCAGCCTCTCAGTTGGCAAACTGTGGGTCTTACTAGCCAATTCAATGGAAGCTGTTGGTAGGGAGTCAAAGACAAGGGGACTGCTCTGCAGTCAGCTAATCCTAAATCTCTGAAACCATGCCTCATGCCAGGGATGACAGACATTAGTTTTCTAAATGAATGTACCTCAGAGGTGATCTAGTGACAGTGCGTCTCTTTAGCCATAGGCATAAGCATTGGAAACAAGCTGCAGATGTGACATTCCTGGCTGAGAAAGCAACAATTGAAATGCACATTAGATATCATATTCTGTCTCTTGGCTGCTTAAAATCATGCCCATCTGTCCATATGGCAGTATGCCTGTTAACAATGTTTTATATCAGTTTTTCAGGTCTTGGGATAAACTTAGGTTGGCAGTATGAATATGACACTAAACATAATCTCTTCTGCAGGAGTCACTTGCTTGGACAATGATACAAAGATGTTGATGACTGCCTCTTTTTTTGATTTTACCTATTGTCATAAGTGTCAGTGGTGTGACAGACAAGGAGAGAAAAACTAAGAGTTTATGAGCACCTGTAGCTGCCAGGACAGTTCATATTTTGTGGGCAGTGTGAAAGAATCTTTAAGACTGCAAGCCCATAAAACACAATGTTTGATGTCCAGGTCTTTAATGAACAGTTTCTCCAGAAGTTGAATGAAGAAGATATACTGTTATGAGGAAATTAAGGACACAATTTCAGCTGCAAATATTCCAGACTAACTCTAGATGCAATTTTATGTAGCTGAGAACTTTAGCTGCAGTACAATTAGTGGTACCAAGATGTGATTTTTATAAACTTATTTTGCTAGTCAGCTTTCTTGTTATCTCTTTATACAGACAAATTTCAACCTGCTCACGAACTGCTTGCTTGCTATCAATAGCATTTCAGTAGCGTGAAGTGTCCTTTAATAGAGTTTTGCTTTTGCTTCTTGGTATGAGCTCTGCACCACTAAGGAAATTACGTTCTTAACGTGTTTTACTAGAGATGAATTTCAAGTCTGGCATGAGCTTAAGTGCTTTGCCGAACCTGTGAGTATAATCTTCATAAGTTGCCTTCATTAATCAAAAAATGCTAATTAGTAAATAAGCTTCATTTTGGACAAGACCGCATTCATGTGTTAAGCTGAAATAAAAAACCTCTTCCCTCTGAGTGGCCCACATAAAAAGGATGCCTGATCACAGCCGAAATATGCTGGGAAGTTAAAAGCCCCCTGTTAAATGTTTCCAATGGGTAGATCTCACCAGAGGAGGTGGAGCTGGAGCTGCCTAGTGCTCCATTATGTGTCAGTTGTTGAACAGCTGTGCCAATGCAGGGTAAAGCAGGCTTTCAACCAACAGCACAACTGTTGGACTTCATGGAGCATTGTTTGCTTTGTAGTTTTTCTTTTTCACACCATGGGACTATAGCTGAAAGCCTCAGACCTTGTCTGTAATGATTAAATGGATCATGTCTATTTGAGCCCATGCTCAGAACCTTCTGTCTGGGACCATTTAAAAGAACAGGCTTTATTTTGCTTGAGTCTGCAGATGTGTGAGCTTTGTGGAAGAAGTTATCTTCATAGTGTATGAGACCGAGGCAAAAGTATATGTGTCTGCTGCTCTTCCATGCGGAAAACAGCCCTGCTTATGTGGAGCTGGAGGAAAAGTAAGGAGAAAGCACCCGAGGTGCTTGTGGTGGTTTGAATGGTTCTGCATCAACACACTGGAGGTAGAAGACTTACAGTGAACTGCAATCATGGAGATGCCTACTGGTTTTCAAGTTAGGAAAAAAAAAAAAAAAAAAAAAGAGAAGAAAAATGTTTTTCTCTTTTAGGAAAATTGTTGCAATGGCACTATTAGTCTGCTGGGGTTAATTCAATTTTGCCCTTGTGTGTGGGCGTATTTTCCATACAGGGCACAGGAACTCCTTGCATATACATTCTTTGGGCCCTTGTGCTGTGAAGCCAATGTCAGTGTGGATGGTGTACATGTGTGGTCATGAACAACAGGAGCAGAGAGAGCTTCATATGTGAATGGTGACGTGATACAATTGTACTGGCAATGTGGAGTTTCAGCTAGGGGGTGGGTTTAGTCCTCCCTATTCATTAATCCCAGCCACCTGATCCCCTGTTTACATATATCCAGCTGATTGCAGCTTCACTCTGATTCATTAGTTCTGGCAGATGGGCTCCGGGAATTGGAGAGGAGCTGCAGTAAGGGTATAAGTATTGTCAAGATTGCAGCAGGAGTGAAAGACAGGAGTTAATGAGCAAGACAGACAGCTTTAGCCTATCCCAAGAAAACAGTGTCTGAAGAAGAATGAAATATTATCTTCATTTTCACTGCAACAGGAGGTGCTTGTCTGCTTGTCTATATGGTGCTCTAGTGAACAGCGAGAGGAATGTTTCCTATGTTCAATATGTGAATTCTCACTTCCCCCATCCATATCCCTAGTGCTTGGATAGATACTTGTGTTCCCATCTTATAGATATGAAAGCTGTGCTTTACACGGGAAGGTGGCATGCACCAAGAATAATTTGCAGCAAGAAATTTATTTTTAAACAAACTAAGTTCTGCAGGGTTCCAAGCCTTATGGTCTAAGCTGAGCAGTCCACTCAGATAAGTACTGATTTCCCAGAAATATTTGTAATGAAATGAGTGGAGAGAGAAATATAATTTCTGCCAGAATTGCTCATGATATTGTCACTCAAGCTCTTATTGAATTGTCCAACTTGAGACTTACCAACAGATTTGACAGAAAATACTCTCTCTGAAATTTTATGATATTTTTCTTCCTGCAAGAATGTGAATATTATGTACATAAGGGTAAGCTTCAGCCTGTAGTATTAAATGAGTTTCACATTCATTCTTTTTGTCTTTTATAACTCTTTGAGATGCAAATGTACTTCCTATGAACAAACTTCTATTGTTTTTCATAGTAGTTTCCCAAAATAAACCAAACTCTGCTGACCTTGACCAACAACATTTTTATTAAAAACATTTTTTTAATAATAATAAAAAAATCTAAGCAGGACTTGTCTGTATGTGTTTGAATGTATGACATCTGAAACAGCTTTATAAAAAGTAAACAGGATCACCTGAAAAGAAAGAAATAGTATTTCAAAAATGATGATGATGATGACAATGAAAATGCAGTTTTAATTGAGATGAAGCTTTTTGCTTTGCTTCTGTCCTTTTAAGATCATACAGTTCAGTTAATAAATTATACAGTGATATAGCAATAGCTTAGAAATGCAAATGTATTAATTTTTGTTTTTATTTTGTTTATGCTGAAATGAAAAGGCTGATTTTTCTTTTAAAGCAGTGACTGATCATCTCATCTTCTACTTAGTGCACAATTTTCTTAGTGTTTTTAGAAACTGGGTTTTAAAATACTGTTGAATATAAGTGAGACTAGGTGAGCCTTTGACTGTTTTATATGTCATTCCAAAAAAAAAAAAAATCATACCACATTTCCAAAGGAACACCAAAGAGCTTTCTGTGGCAGTTGGCAGGTACATAAAGGCATTATTTTGCAGATATTATTGTTGATAGGTTTGATATACAGCATGGTTTTTCTGAGCCAATGGGATATTGTCTTCTTAACAAATCTCATCATGCCAGCAGTGTTGCTTCTATAGGATGGCTTATCAGCTCCGACCAGAGTCTGCTACACTTGCACTTGCCTTCATAGCCTGAGAGGAAAATAAATTGTTCTCAAGCAGTTAATAAGAAAGAATTATTGTGAGTGAGATGCATGACATTATGAGAAAGCATGGTGTTTTACTGACTAAATGTTTCTTTGCAACCGTCCCCATCTTTGCTCACTTGGCAACATTCCCTTTCCCCCCTCCCTGCTCCCCCTGGAAAAAAAGGAAAACAGGCTCAGTGTAAGTGAAATGAAAATTTCATTTCTGGAACAGAGTCTCTTTAAACACTGTTACTGATGTGCTATTCTATTTCAAGAAGTGTACTTATGACATTTCTCTTCTGCATTTTAATATAGACATTGGAGAGGGCTGGAGAAGCATTCCAGCACTGCCTGTGTTACAATATCATGCATCTTCATTTTTGCTATCCGTGCAGTTATAAATGAGCATATACAAATATATTACATGCTGTGTGAATATTAGATCTAAATACAGTCCCTCTTTTTCTGTGGGTTAGTGGAGCCACTCCTGGAAAATTAGGGAGTTATAGCACTGAAGGTATGCAGTTTATGGGCCAAATGCTTCTCACTTTACATATGTAAATGGTCCTTTCAAATGAATGCATCCACACAGGTAATAACTGAGAGCCACATTTGGTTTTTCAGTCAATTCCTCCCAGCCATTGTCTGGGAATCAAAAAGAATGGTGTCTTTAATAAACTGTAAGCTCATATGATGACTAATAAATACAAAGGCAAATGGAGTCATATTGTCATACAGTTTTACTATCTTTTATTGTGGTATGTACATAAGGTCTTGATTACCCAAGCAATTAAGCTTTACACTCCTGGTGAAATCACATTTTAGGTAAGTAGAGATGCAAGCTCTTTGCTTAACTGTGACCTTTATCCAGAGGAAATAGGAAAATCACATATCATATTTTTAGTTGCATTTATAAAACTATGATTCTTCATAACTCAGCCATATGTCCATTTGTTATCCCAGTGCTGTCATGCAGGGCGTCTCAAAATGCAGAAACATCTCAAAATGTAAAAGGCAGAAACCACATCTGAGGGAATTGTTCAGTATTTTATTGCTTTGAAATGGAAAGTGACTGAAGATCAAAGTACAAGAGAAAAACACTGATAAATACAACACTATTACAACCACTAAATGTTCTGGACGTCTTAGTATCTGTAATCTGTGGATCTCAAAACATTTTCAAATACTATTTAAACCTTATAAAATGTTTGTAGTTGTTGCTATTCATGTTTATAGGTAGATAGTGTTACAAGAAGAAATGATCACCTAGTCTGTGACAGGCATTTTATGACACAGCTGCCTGTGCTAGCAGAAGACTGACCAAGAAAATACTGTATAGTTTTCTGTCGTTTTGAAACCATGCAGTATAGAATACCTGGAAACAACTGGTACCCTTCTTCTCAGTATTCTACTTCCTTTCTCCTGGCTTTTGGCATGGTTAGATCTATACCTTGTTACAAAGCTGGTGGAAATTTTGAAGACAATGAATCCAAACTGGTTTCATTGTGTTAATGCAAATCAGTATAGATTTTCTTCATTTCATTCAACATTCGAGTTTATTAAGCCAACATGAAAAATTGCCATCTACTTAGGTCATGCAGTCATTCCACCACAGTATGTTGGTAAGTCATAGGCAAGTTTTGACATCTCACTCAAATCCAGCTCAACTAAAATTTTCACTGACTTGAGTTTATCAGGATAAAAAGTTTCGGGTCCCTTTTTCAGTGAAACAGTTCACCATATGTATATGGATGTGTATGTATAATACTGAATCATTGTGCCAAATGTGCCTAAGTTCACATACTTTTCTTTGGAGTCTAGTTGAGTCTTATCTGTTTTCAATATATTTAAGAAAAGAAATGATTAGGTGTCTGAGATTTGCAGAAACAGTAATCACACTGTGCATCAAATCTGCATGTGTTGGCGAAAATATAGTCACAACAAAATGTATTATGCAGAACAACCAGTCGATTTGATTAATTCCTATTCAAAATACAAAGAGTAGGAAGATTTATTTCTTTTTTATTATTCTGCACTACTAAAGCAAGTAAGAAGAGAAGGGGATAAGGGATAAATTGAATCCAAATCGAGATTGAGACAAGCAACATTCATAAATTCATATCCATGCTGTTCTCCCAGAGCTTCACAACTAATTGCTTTGAATTTTTCTCTCGTTCTTATCTAGGCTATCCTCCATATGGCTCCACATGCCTGAGTTTTTTCACCTTGAATTAGTTCTTTGTATATTCTCCCCACCTTCCTGTAGCCTTCTTAAAACTCATATCTTAAAGTCTGAGAACACCAGGTTTCTCTTCTATGTACTATTAAAAAAATATTAAAGAAGATCTGCATTAAAATACCACCTAAATAAATTTGTCGTTAAAATATATGCTCAGTCATTTTGCAGTTGAAGTCAGCATACATCAGCACATTTCTAATGGATTCCAATCCATGAAGATTCTTGAGTATTGCCATGTCCAATCCAGACTTCTGTTTGAAAAAAAAAATGCACAGAGTTAACTAGGAAATCAGCAACCTCCTGAGACTGTTTTCATGCAGAGAAACATCTGGTGCCTTAAAACAGTCACAGGCTTCAAAAACAGGTAGAAGACAATATACACTTGTTAACCATGACGAGAAAGAAAGGCATAAAAAAAAAAAAAAAGTTCCTAACTCGATGTAGGAAATTTTTGAAAAAAAATATGGTAATTTTCTAAAACAGCTAAGAAGCAAACAAACCCTCAGATAGAGACTGCAGGTGGGAAAGAAGGAAGAGAAAGACAATGTTGGAAGAAGTCTGCAGCTCTAGCCAGCAAGAGGAGGTGAGGAAAAGCTGGTGAGTAGCATGATCTCTCTCCTTTCATAAATTCTTTTTGGTATTACAAAATGTGTGTGTGTGCGCATGAGAATGTAGTCCCTGTGTTTGCTGATCAAAGTGTGATAGTTGTACATAAGCAAAATAGAGGGTAAAAAACTCAGTGCTTTGTGAGTACAGTTGAATTAGGCATTTAATAATGTAAAGGGCTAAGCTAAACGATGATGTCTTGTCCTAGAGAAATAACTGCCTTTAGTAGACTCTACTAATAGTATAGCTGGTAGAATCAACAATATCAGTAGTCAGACTTTTTCTTCATGTCTCACTCATGGGACTGGAACAATGTGACAATGCTTTGGTGTTCATAAAAATATTTGTTGTCTTATTGAGGTAGTCCAAGTTTCCCTGTGGAAAATAAACAAATTAACAAAAACAAAACCAACCCAAAAGCACATCCAACCAACCAACCAAGCCAAAAGACACCCGAAGTACTCTGGATTGAGCATAGGCCATGCAATTCAAATCTTCATTTGAATGCTGATGAAATAAATCGACATGAAAAGAAAATGCAATTTAAGACCCTCATATGTTAAAGGCTTAGCCAAGTTGTCTTTCCCATATTAGTGGTGTTCAAGCTTAAACTTAAACTTGTCCAAAATTACTTGGAGACATTAAACTGCACATTGTACAGGTGCAGCTTAAGAAACTATATTTCAGTGGAGTGAATCTGCATTGTAAGGCTGTACACTTTTCCAGTAAGATCCTGAACTGCAGGATGTATTCAAAACAGACAGGTCTGGCTTCCGTTCCCTACTGGAATAGGGGATAGTGCAAGGGTAGGACTCAGAACTGACTCTAGCTCCTTGGAGATCACCAGTCCCCTTAAGTATATGGGCCAATGCATTTAAGCATACAATTAGGGAATTTTAAATCTGGCAATACCAAGAATAGTTTCACATTAATAGCTGTCAAAGAACAAAAAATATTTACCTAGGTCTGTCCTGAATAAAGAGGGTAAGAGGTAAGAGCTCAGATCTACTATAGATGTAACAGTACATAACCCTGAGGGTGGAAGATGATATTTTCCATTAATGAGAAGCAAAACTCATTGGTTAAGAACAAATTCACACTATGATTTAGAACTTTAAATTCCAAATCTGCTTATTTAAAAAACATATATATCTACCTTTCAAACATGCAGATTTAAAAATAAAAGCAATTCTATAAATGTTGCAAAAGTGTATACAACAGTACATTTTCCCACTAAAGCAACATTAAAAACAAATTAGGAGATGTCTCAGAAACTTCCTACTTCTTGCAAGTGGGTAGTGCAATATAAACTATTATTACAACTCATCAGGAGTAGGAGATTAGCACCTCCCTGCAAAGACATGGGTACAGAAGACAGGGAACTCACCTTGTTTCCTGCAGTATTGTATTGGGTTTATGTGGCAAGGGTTTGGTAGCTGGTGGGCTGCAGGGATGGCCTCTGTGTGAAGAATACAGCAGCTGCCACATGTTAGATCAGAGCCAGTTCCAGTCGGATCCAAAGGGACCCACTGCTAGCCAGAGCCGAGCCAGGTGAGCAATGCTGGGTGGGCCTCTGGGAGAGCAGAGTTAAGGAAGGGGGAAAAAAACTCTACTGTGCTGTTGGAGCTGGGAGAGGGGTGAGAACCAGCCCTGCAGCCCCCAAGGTCAGTGCAGCAGGAGGGCAGGAGGTGCTCCAGGCACGCAGCAGCAGTTCCCCTGCGGCCTGTGGAGAGGCTCCTGGTGGAGCAGGCTGTCCCCCTGCAGCTCATGGGTCCCACATGGAGCAGATCTCCACGCTGCAGCCTGTGGAGGAGCCCCCAGTGGAGCAGGTGGATGTGGCCTGGAGGAGGCTGCAGCCCATGGAGAGCCCCCGCAGGAGCAGGCCCCGGGCCGGAGCTGCAGCCTGTGGAGAGAAGCCCACGCAGGAGCAGGGGGTCTGGGGGGAGCTGCCGCCCATGGGGGACCCGTGCTGGAGCAGTTTGCTCCTGGGGGATGGACCCCGTGGTACGGAGCCATGTGGGAGCAGTTCTTGAAGAGCTGCTGCCTGTGGGCAGCCCCTGCAGGCTCAGTTTGGGAAGGCCGGCATCCCGTGGGAGGGACCCCAGATGGAGCAGGGGCAGAGAGTGATCGTGAAGGAGCTGCGGAGACGAAGCGTTAGGGACTGACCGCAGTCCCCATTCCCCATTCGCCTGTACCGCCAAGGGGGAGGACGTAGAAGAGGGTGGATGGGGGAGAAGCTGTTTTTAGTTTTTATATTTATTTATTTATTTGTGTGTGTGTTTGTTTCTCACTGCTCTCTCATGTTAGTAATAAGTAATAAATCATGTTAATCTCCCTACTAAGTCTGTTTTGCTCATGATAATAATTGATGAGTGATCTCCCTGTCCTTATTTCAACCCTTGAGCTCTTTCCATCGTGTTTTCTCCCCCTTTCCCTTTGAGGGAGGGGAGTGAGAGTGGTTGTGGTGGAGCTCAGCTGCACAGCTGGGTAAAACCACTACACGTACACAGTTGGCCTAACCGACTGATGAATGTTGTTTGGGCTAACTTTTGTGATTCAGGCATGATAGTAGGTTCTGCCTAGTTGAAACTCATAATTAATATCTCCAAAAAGTATCAGAAGGCATCTTCTTGGCAGTTCTAGTATTCACTTTGTCAGTGTAAAATAGGTATTGAACTGTGAAGTATGTAGTTACACAATTTCTATTATTCTCTGTGCTTGTTCTGCACTTTCAAATTTCAAAGCACCAGCTGATCTGCTGACTTTGGGCCAAGGTTCAGCTGTATGCACTTTTTTTTTTTTTTTTTTTTTTTTCTCACTACACAGCTCTGGTTCATGCGCAGGTAACTGCCTATCTCATGTGCTGAGTTATACTTAAGTCCCATGGAAAAACTATGTGCAGTTTCTAAATCTATGACTGTGTAACACAGCACATGTTCTGTCCTACCTCTATACTAAGTAGGAAGCTGAAGTCCTTTTGCCTTTGAGGAATACTATACTTCAGCATTACCGTCAAGGAAAATACTTTAGTAGAGAAGAGAGATCTGGCAAGACAAAACAGTACTTAAATGATTATTAGGTGGGTGATCAGGGATCTCTTGCTATGGCCCATGCAAATACAAGTCCCTTATACTGTGTGTGGAACTTTAATCATCTCCCCAGGTCCCCACTCCCATAGCTACCCAAAGTGCTTGTTGTTAATTAGGTCATCCTTCCAAGTTTTCTTTCCAGTAATTTTCATCTGATCTGCTGAACTTCTCTAAATGTGCTAATATGTGACTAATGTACCAGTTACAAGCTGCAGCAATCAAATCCTGAACCCAAGCAAGAGAGACAAAGCTTACTGTTCATTTCCTTATTTACTCCTTGACAGATGCAAACATACCATCTTGCTACTTTTCAAGTTTAGGCACTTATTTTCCTGCACACCTTCTTAGCTTTCTAGGTGTCTTCCAATTGAGGTAGGCACTGACACTAATTAGACTAAGGCTTAGACCAAGAAACATGAGGACTGAATTGACAGGGAAACTTAGCTTTGGCATTTCTTGATTTCTGAATTTGCAGTTCTTTTATCTTGTTGTTGTTGTTTGTTTGTTTTAACATTTTTGAATATACTTTTTATTATTATTATTATTTAAATTTTTTTTTCTTCCATCTGAATGGGCTAATCTGCTGCAGCTACTGCAGCTGTTAGTTGCACTTGATAACAATACCTGGTTCCCAGGTGTGTATTTGCATAGTGAGTGATCTGATATCACTTCACTCAAGCCAGTTTACACCAGCTGAGAATCTGGCCTACTACTGCTAATTAGGAATGGACTCATTTATTTGCTCTGGCCTTCCTTTGCTTAATAGTACCCCTGGTTCGTAGTACTAATGTACCATCTCAAAACCTGCTGAAGCAGAAAAGTTCAATCAAAAACACTTTTGCTCACACCCTTCTGCTTCTTGCTAGTGACACGTATCTGTAACCTCCTCTACAGGATGTTCAATGTGATGCTTATAGTACCTGGATAAAATTGTTTTAAGCTTTTCTCTGTAGAAAATGATCACGCTCCATATTTGCTAATAAATCTCACTTATCTTAGGGGTTGCACATTAAAACCAAGCAGTAAAAGAGTAAAGGATGAAGAAAAGGATGAGAAGAATGGGAAGCAAAATCAACAGTAAAGGAAAGGAAGAGGATTTGGAAGAACGTGGTTGCATCAAGAGCAAGGTGAAAAAAAGACAAAAAGAAGAGAGGAATGAATAAAAATATATTTATTGTGCTACTGTTTTTTTTTTTTTTCATGAAGGAACAATATTTAAAGCTCAGGAGTGAATATATTTTGAAGATTATGAAATTAATGTCAGAATGGAGATTTATGTATTTAGTACAATGTTCTTCTACCCTGGGAGTTGAAAATGTAGAGTGATTATTAGCTAGGTTTCTGCTTTTGTTGAGCAGGTATCTCTTCTATTATTACTCTGTTCCACTATATGATCGTATTTCTTTGCATAATTTAGATCTGATATATGCAAGTGCCTCCATTTTGAACAGACCATATGGAGAACTCCATGAGTGCCCAGGGAACCAGAAGTATGCAATGATTAACCATGGTTTCTGTTATTTGTTGAGCAGATGAAAAGAGCTGTGAAATAAAAGGCATTTCACGATGGTTTCCATGTCCTTGTGCCGTCCTTTGTGTGGTTGTGCTGCACTAAGAGGAAAAAAAAGCTGGTTTTAATATAGCAAAGGAAATTGCATACCCATTCAAAGCATCCAAAGTCAGAAACAAAGGAAAAGAAAGCACTGGAATAGAATGCACTGATCTATATAATAGGTCAGTGATGATGAACTAAAGGAGAAAAATATACATATTCACATGTATATGCTTGCTTACAGGATTATGAATAAACAGATAAAGTGAGAAAAATTGTCAGAGGGAAGAGATTCAGAAGATGTCTGATTGATCATTTCGTAAGAGGAAAAACTACTAAACAATTCCTAAAACTATATCTAATATCTGTAAAATTTTTAATCTCTATTTAGTTCAGAACTTAAATAAAATACCTTTTTTTTTCCTTCAGAAGAAAGAAATAAAGCATGATAAGATTTTTACTTCACATAATATAATTTGGTTTAACATAATCTAATGTGTCTATAGGGCCTAAATTTTAGTGGATTTAGGTGCTAGTATTTTTAAGTTGGAATATTAATGTGGCAACAGAAAGTCTAGCATCAGATAATCTCCAGAGAATTCATGGGTCATATCTGGCCTTACACAATGTAGTAAAAAAGAATGAACAACATAGGCCCTTCTTTGGGAGTAGCTTAAAAGACCAAAAACTGGCTAGACACACAGTTATGAACATATTATACAGTTTTTGGTATGTTGAGCAGATACCAAGCTCTGCTGACCTGACTCTTTGCAACTGTAATCAGTGTCCCCATCAGTGCTGTGTTATGCCCAAACCACTTATTGCAGCAGTACAGATGCAGAGCTAATACCATAATGATACATCCATATGCATTAAAAACTCAGACAAATCAATCTGATGCAGAATAGATTACTTTTCTTTCTTGGATGTAGTTAGTGCACTGTATTATGTCATCTACATATGACCTATGTAGCCTATTGCTGTTACTACTATACAGAATCTTTGGCTGATGCAATGCATCTCTTGGATTAATAGAAAATATAATCAGATGGTACATAGACAGTGAGTGAGGTAAAAGAAATTATACAGGTTAATTTAGAAATTGGAGAGTGAAGAGAGAGAGTGCTGGAAAGACTGTAGTCCTTCATTATATTTGATAACATTATTTGAAAGAAGAAATTCTGCTTTTGTTAACAGACAGAAGAGAACAAGAATAAGGATAAATGGTCATTCACAGCAGAATGAGAAATTAAGTGTTCGTTGTCCGAGAGCTTATTCCTTGGACAGAGACTCAGTACATTTTTTTATTAATATACAATTAATAGTTGAATACTGAAATAGTGGAGAAAATAATATTTAGGTTCATTAAGACTTCAGAGGTCTGTAGGAAAGAATTGGGCCTGACACAGATCATGAGAGTTAACATATTTCAGAACTCATTTCATAGGGAAAAGTGGTTCATGCAAAGCAATAGACTATGAAATGGTTGCAGCCTCTGAAATGTGATGTAGACACCTTGGAAGCTTGAAAACTTGTGACCCTGACCCAGGATTATTTCTGTTTTCACCTGCTAACTACATATAGTTACGGAGGGCGTCTCCAGAAACAGATTTGCCTCTTAAGGGTAAGCAGTAACATGCAAAAATCTTGCTGTCTTGCACACCTTATTTCTGTGTAAAAATTCTTGAATTCCTGCCTGCCCAGTGTCACAGCTTTGCTCCATTCTCCCTTTCCTCATATCCCTTTCCTGGGAAAGTCATTCAGTCCTTGGGCTTCTCTCCCTACATACACATATATAAAATAAGTGGTGATTTCTCCATTTACTGAATTGAAAAATAAACCCAACCCCCAAGAACAATCCAACATAAGAACATCGTGCTTCCAGATTTGGCTTTTTGAAAGGGTTTAGATGCCCACAATAGGAAACTTTTAGGCAAGTGCAAAATGCTTCCCAGTGAACCACATCACATTCCCCAGGGAACTTTGTAGTCTATCCAGTTCATTAGTGAGTTTCATGGGCCATCTGAGACGTTAAGGTGTTAAACAAACATTTCAGAAATATAGTTTTGGGATGTGATGCAAGCAGTTTATCTTATGATTGTTATCAAAGTCCTTTTCTTAGATCATTTTTTTAATCAGTTATGAAAATTTCATCCAGTGTCTCTGCACACCTTTGTACCTCATAAACTTAGCTTTCTGGCTTTAGATATTTAAGGATGATGATGAAATGAAAAAGGAAACAGCAAGAGGAAAGAGATTTTATATTTGACAGCTATATTAGATAGTTTGGTATAGTCTCTATGGAAATCTTTTTGATTGTTCTTCCTTTCTATATGTGAGATAGTGCATCATGTTCTAGTAGGCTTAAATACAGAGCACATATCAAAAAGACTGGAAAATGCTGTTCTCAGAAACTGATTACAGCTCTTAACAATTTTAACTGAGACCACAGAAGAATGAAGAGATCCATAAATGCTAACAGAGAAAGAAGCAATGCCACAGTTCATCTAATATGACATAAGCTCTAGCCTTAATTTGTCAGTCTTAGTAAAGAAATCTTTATTTCCTCTCCAAGCCCAACACTTATATTTTTTAAAGACAAGACTAGTAAAATCTGTAACATTCTGACAACTGCTCACCTGTCCATACTGAAAATCTTTTTGTTTGAGAGACTTTATGATAAGAATCATATATTTAATAGTGAATCTGTCAGTGAAGTGGCATAATACTGCTTACATCTTGTGTTTTTGAATAGTTATCACTCATGGATTACCATTCAGAATAATCAATGGAAATAAAATTTATTTCCCAGCCAAAACCTTTGCAACTGCTTTAAATAAAAATGATGCAAGCATATCTATGGTACCTATACAGATAAGAATTTTGTGGTACCAAACAAAAAGATTTGTGGTTTGTCTCTTATCTAACACTGCAAATTTCATACTCATTTATGGATAGATGATTACAATTGATTATTATTATCATCACTAATTATTATTAATAATTATTATCAATAATAATTATCTTTTTTTTTTTTTTTAGATTTTTTAAAATATATAAATGCTTATATATATATCAATACAAAAGCCTACATTCCGTGAAGCAAACCCTGTCTACAATGAATGTAGACGTACCCTAAATACCAGTTGGCTAAGACATAATAAAATACATTGTTATTGCTTGTAAGAACAGATCATTTTCCCCTGCTGAAAGACCAGCCCAGTATCTTGAGACCTGTATCTTAAGAAAACATACTTTCACATACAGTCACATTATAGGATGGGAGAGTGAAGAACTGTTTGAAGAAGTATATAGTCTGTATTCCAGATGTTCATTATGTATTCCAAAATGCAACAATGCTTAAAGTACACTATTAAAGTTGTACACAGTTAAACTAGTGAGCTTCCTTTTTCTCCTCCTCCTTGTGAATGAATATATTTATATAATATATATTATATATAACTATATAACAGTATAGATAACTATATAACTATATATTAATATATGACTATTATATATTATATATTTTATACATATTGCAGCCCAGAAGGCCAACTGCATCCTGGGCTGCACAAAAGAGGTGCAACGAACAAGTTGAGGGATGTGATTCTCCCCCTCAACTCTGACCTTGTGAGGCCCCACATGGAGTACTGAGTCCAGGTTTGGGGCCTCCAGCACAAGAAAGATGTGGACCTGTTAGACCTGGTCCAGAGGAGGGCCACAAAGATGAGCACCTCTCATATGAAGAAAGGCTGAGAGAGCTGGGGATATTCAGCCTGGAAAACAGAAGGCTCCAGGGAGACCTCATTGTGGCCTTTCGATACTTAAAGGGGTCTTATAAAAAAGATGGAGAATGACTCTTTACTCGGGTAGATTATGATAGGACAAGGGGGAATGGCCTTAAACAGAAAGAGGATAGATTTAGACTAGACATTAGGAGGAAATTCTTCACTGTAAGTCTAGTGAGGCACTGGAATAGGTTGCCAAGAGAAGTTGTGGATGCCCCATCCATGGAGGTGTTCAAGACCAGGCTGGATGGGGCCTTGGCCAACCTGATCTAGTGGGTGGCGTCCCTGCCTATGGCAGGGGGGTTGGAGTTAGGTGTTCTTTAAGGTCCCTTCCATGATACATTCTATGATATACATATATACATCTACCTGATACATTCTATGACATATATATATATATGTGTATATATATATTTAAACTGTAATAAACTCTAATAAAGCTTTTCAAAATATCCGTCTAAAATATTTCTCAAAGACTGTCAGGTCTTCATTCTTTAAATGTTGTGACTGAAGTGGAAACTCTTACTTCAAGGAGAGAGAAAACATTTAAGTCTGACTATTAAGTCTATTAAGTCTGACTTTAAGTCACTATTCTATAGTGCATGCACCACAAAGCATCCACAGAACTCCATCAAAGATAATTTGGGGGGTATGTTTACAGTATTTTTGTCTAAATTCAATTTGTGTAATCATTTAAGAAGCTAATAACTTTAAAGGGAACGTGAAACATCCCTGTGAGAGAGACCAAAGCAAGAATACTGCTATGTAGGCAGAAACAGGTCACCAACTCAAGCACCTGAAGTGTTCGTTCTGAGAATATCTCATAAAACTATTAAGACACTAACAGTGGTATTCGTTAGAAAGTTAATCCTGTCAAGCCTCTGAATGAGTCTTGTTTCTTCAATATTCTGTCCTCAAGAATACTACAGAGAGATACTTATGTTTTCTCTGAACTGAAATTCACCTTTTATTATTCTTCTTATTGTTGTATTCTCACTCTTACTCTGATTAACCATCAGTCTTTTGTGCATTTTATTCATTTCATCTCCACAGGAAACAGGAAAACAATATCTTCAACAAGACAATGATGAAGAGAAAAAAATCACAACACAATTTCAAGATGCAGAAAAAATACCTACTATAACATGATGTTAACAACGATTGTGTTTTTTTATTTCCAAAAGGGTTACCAAGACTTTTATTTTAAGGGCATGCTGAAGTACTACTATAATTGCAGGTGCTTCTGGCTTTGCCTCTTGAACTGTTTTAAAAGAGGATTCATGGAGAGCTGTTAGCTGCCTACTGTTAGCAACAAGAAAATGTACAAACTGGAATCTGGGACTCTCCAGTCCTTGTAGCATCCCACAGATACTGGAATATAAGGTCATACTTCTATGCTTTCTTTCTCAAAGTCCTCAAAGTCTCAAAGAAATAGTCTCAAAGTCTCAAAGAAATAAGCACGCAGGCCTTTTAAAGTTCCATTTCCTGTTCTTATGTATGCAGCATTTGATGTCGTTCCTTTGTGCAAATAATATGATAATGTCTCTACCTTTGGGAGACAAAATTCTAATAGCTGAAGGGAAATACAGTCTCTCAAAGGAGCAGATCCAAAATCAGTTCTGGTGTAAATAGATGCAACCAGTTGTTTTCAATAGAGTTGTATCAATTTGGAGCTAAATTAGGTCTATGATTGGTCCAACACTATAATCTTCAGCCAAAATTGCCATTATTATAATCAAAGTTTGTAGGATATTAAAAAAAAAGGGGGGGGGGGGGGGGGGGGGGGGGGAGGGAGGGGGTGATAACTCAGAGAGCCTCATGACCCGTTTGCCTTTCAATGGGAAATGGAGAGTTTTTCTCTTTGATCACAAGGTCAAAAAGTATTTCTGCCACTTGACACAACATGAAAATACAAACAATGAAACAAATCTGTAACTGATGTAAGTACAAATTCAATTGCACCACATCTGAGTTTAGCCTCTGAGGTGGTTTTACCGAGCTGGGCAGCCGAGTTCCACCACCACCGCTCTCTCACTCCCCCTCCTCAACGGGAAAGGGGGAGAAAATGTGACGGAAAGAGCTCAAGGGTTGAGGTAAGGACTGAGAGATCACTTATCAATTATTGTCGCAAGCAAAACAGACTCAGCATAGGGAGATTAATGTAATTTATTACCTATTACTAACAAGCAGTGAGAAACTAAAACCAAACTAAAAACACCTTCTCCCCCATCCACACTCTTCTACATTCTCCCCCTGGGCAATGCAGAAGAACGGGGAATGGGAGCTGTGATCAGTCCCTAATGCTTCGTCTCCGCCGCTCCTTCATGGTCACTCTCTGCCCCTGCTCCACGCGGGGATATCGTCCTTCCTGAACTGATCCTGTGTGGACTGCCCCAGCCCACACAGGAGCAGCTCTTCAAGACCTGCTCCCACATGGGTCCCTACCACGGGGTCCATCCCCCAGGAGCAAACTGCTCCAGCACGGATCCCCCATGGGCAGCAGCTCCCCCCAGACCCCTGCTCCTGCATGGGCGCCTTTCCAGGGGCTGCAGCTCTGGCCCGGGGCCTGCTCCTGCAGGGTCTCTCTCTTGCTCCAGAGATGTGTCTTGTCTGCTTGGTTCTAATAGATCTTGTGAAAACATGGCCTCAGTGAACTCTAAAATCAATAGAAAGAGCTAAAATATTTTAAAAATATAATTTAAAAATGCATAGGTTTTTAAAATTCTTTTTCTTCACCTTCTCCTCCTTCTTCTTTCTTCTCCTTCTTCTTTTCTAATAAAAAAATAAATAAAAGCCAGACATGAGCTTATTAAAGACTGGTAAAGACTTGTAATTGGTAAAAATTCTCTCTCCCCACAGCTGCCAGGTTGAAAAGGCTTTTTTACCCATGACCGGAAGGTATTGATAGAGCAGAAAATGGGTATGCAGTCTCCCACTTGGCTTTCTGTGCATTATTTATAGATGACAGAAGCATTAGAGAAGTCCAGGCAATCAGACTGTGTAAGACTTTCAGTGAACAATTTCATTTAGAATGTTGTTTCAGGGAGATAATGTAATTAATATAGTTTGGAGGTGAGAAATCTCTCGCATTGCATCTAGAAGTTTCTCCTCAGGAAATCCTGGTAGGTTGCTGATGCTGTCAAGCAGGGTAACATGCTTCTCCTGTGAGAGAAAGCATATCACTGCATCAGTGGAACCAGAAAATGACAAAATATACATAATGTGGAGAATGAATGCCAATGTCTTTGCACCAAGCAAACACACTCACTTAAGAAAAAGAAATCTAAATCAGTTGGAAGCTTGTGAAGTGGTTGAGCCAAGAAGATGTTCCATTGGTCCTCTTAATAGGTAAATCACTTTGAATAAGTGAGAAGTATCAGTATTAGGCACAATAAATTGCTTTGCACAACAAACAAACAAACAAAAAAAACAAACAGACACACACACACCTAGACAAGGTAATAGTTTTCCCCTCTGCCTCCCCTCTGTCTACAGTGAAAAAGCAAGGAATATTGGCGGCAAATATATCAATTTCCAGAATAAATACAATCTTACATTTATAAACCTGAATATTCAAAATCCTTCAGAGAAAGTCATCTGTTTTTAACTCATGTTTTGCTGTTGACTTTTCTGCCTTTCAAGTCACATTTTCAAGCTTTTACTTTTAGCTATGAAGCCAGAAACTTTAATAACTTAACTGCAAAGAAGCACTAAAGACTTGAAACAAAAATCAAATTAAGTATACTCTGCTTAAGGACCAATGGCTCACTTCCTTCAAAACAAAACAACCTTGTCTACTTCTGAGCTCAACTAAAACTAAACAAATGCTCTATGCATGTGGTTTTTCATCTGTGGAAATGACATAAAAGAAAAGTAACTATATGATAGCCGCTTGTGCAGATGTCTCTGATGAGTATGTAAGTGGGATAAGGCAGGGATAATAGTTCTTAGAAACAGCTAAACATTTTGTGCTTGCAATATTGTTTTAAAGCCAGTACTATTATTGGTCTATACAGCTAATCCATAAATGTTAAACAGGCACTGTCTCACTCACTTGACTGTGACTGACTCAAGTTTTACTTGAGCACAGATGATGAAGGAGGAAGAAAGTCAACAAAAGTTGTCAGGATCCTGCAAGTGAAATAGTTGTCAGTGAGAACTAAAGGTATACATGATCTGGTGGTGTAAAGCAAAGCCAGACTGAGTTACTCGTGGGCAATGAAAAACAAGTTTCCCTGTAAGTTTCAAATAGTTACATTTAAACAATAATCTCCTTATCCTTTAAAACTGTGGGGATAATTAATATTTTGATTAAAACCAGTCATGGGTGTGGTTAATCTGAAAAGCATATGTTTCAAAATTTGAAAATACAACTTTACAAATTAATTCAAATGAAGGAAAAATATTTTTGCATCCTTATATGAAGATAAATAGGTGAGAACAAGCTGTTGGAAATCTCCCTCAAAAGGATGCTTCTTTATTGATTACTACTAACAAACGCGCTTGCTGCTGGCTGCCATAAAAATAGCTGGAAATAGCTGCCTACTGTCCTACTTTGGGACTATAGGAGTGTGTCTCTAAATGATTTCTAAAACATAACAACAACAACAAAAAAATCATATTTTAAAGAGAATCTCTTGTTTTTAAGAAATTGAAAAGAATTGCTGATCATTTTCTAAGTAAAAATAGGCCTGCTTACCATATGGATACTACAGTATTATCTTTCAATCTGCTGATTTGAATAGAGGGACTTGCAGAAATGATTAACTAATGTAATTTATTTCATGCCTTAAAGACTGCTTTAACTTCCTGTGCAGCAAAATGAGAAATCCCATATTGCTCTGCTTATCCAGATCTTTCAAAAACCAAAGGGTTTAAAAAAAATAAATAAAATGAAAGGGTAAATGAAATAACAAGTTATTTTAAGTAGCAATCTTACATTTCAGAGTGAGTCTCTAATACAAAATGTAGTCATTTTAGTAATAATGGTAATTGTATTTAATAATGCTTAACTTACATATTATGCTTTCAGACTGTATTCATCTTGCTTAAACATATTCAGAACTCTCTTGTAACAATTCTAGTTTGTTATGACCAAAAGATGGCAGCACTCCATGCAGTTTACATTGCCTTCCACTGTTCCTTCTATTCATCACTCTCTCTGCAAATTCCATTCTATAATTTATAATTAAGCTTTCCTAGGCAAACAAATAGTATTTAGAAATATTTCAAATGAGACCTTATCATTCCCAGTTTTAGGAAATTTAAATTGGTGTTGGAAGGCTTAAAAATAAATTCCTTTAAGTTTCGTTCCCTTAGGATAGTTTCAGTGTAGTCAACCATCAGTATACAACAAATAGAACTGATAAACTCCAACGCGAAGTCTGTTTTAGGGAAACACATCCTTCTGTTCCGTGGACTTTGACACCCGAGAATTTATATCATATATGTCTCCTGACCAATACCAGCACCTTGATGTAAACACCTAATTCACTGTATATTCCTATTCCTCCTGTGGCCAGAGTTGCTCAGAATTATCTAATGCCTGTGCACTGTTGTATCCACAGTGGCCTGAATCCATATTGCTCTGTGATATTGAATATGTAACATGGTGGCTCTTCCTCAGTGATAATCTGATTTGATGGGGGCAGATGCTCAGTGCCTGTGTGGCCTTGACCATGACATGTAATACAGAAGCATTAAGAAGGGAGCTGCTGACTTCAAAATATATACCCAGTTATTTGGAAATTAGGCAAGAGCAATCATAGACATGTACAGAATGATCATTAAGAAAACCGGATTTTTATTTGAATTTTAAAGGTGAAACTAAGTACTGAACTGCTATGTAGAACAAATCGGGGGTGAGGGGGTGGGGGGGAGGAAGATGAAGGAAAACAAACAAACAAACAAAAAACACAAGACATGACTGTTCAAAAAAAGGAAAAGAAGTGGCTAAGAAATGAACAGCACAAATTCTGGAGAAAATAAGTGGTTGAGCTAAGAAATGAACAACAAAAATTCTGCACATTCAGCATAACAAGTGCCAAAGACTCCATGAATATTGTGATCCTAAGTAAGGGGATAAAACAATAAAATAATTTCTTATATGAAGCCATTGGCAGAAAAATGGAATGATTAGGCAGAAGGATGGGAGAGTTGTGCCCCCCCCTGCAAAAATTTTGAAAATATACAAAAAATGAATAATAAGTAATTATCTATGGCCTACCTTATTCCTGTTCCAAATAAATGGCACAGGCTGTTAAGCTATAAAATGAAGAGGTCAAAGTGACTGAGAAGTCCAAGCACAGCACAGAATAAGTCCACCTAAGAGAATCCCAGAGGCAAGATGAAGACAGACCAATCTGGAACATAATTTATTGCACATACAATGGGAAGCTGCAGAGGAGTAACAAAAATGCATAAAAATGATCTTCGTTGCAAAGAATATGAGAAGTAGAGAAGCTTCAAAACAGATTTTGCAGATATATAATACATGAAAGAATACTCATTAAAAATGTTGATGTGACTCTAGTAAGTGTAGAGCCACATCATTATGCTTCTTATTTTTGTTTGCTCTTTTGTCATCCACGTTTTCATACTGACTCTAAGTAGACTCAAATCTAATTCTATCGTATTCTGATATTTATGTTTACCTATACATATAGTAGCTGATGATTTTCAGAACTACATTACTTTGTGCATTGAATGAGAATGCTGGAATCCATCACATATAATTATTTCTTTCTCTTTTCTCTTCCACTCTGTTATATGGATCTGATTTTGTAAGGGATTTTGTTAACAGAAGGCAGCGCTGAAGGATAATGATTTGCAGGCCTTTCCACTTCGAAGCTGGTTCCATTTAATAAGCTAACAAGTTTTTTGACCTTAAAAACTGTTGCACAGCTGACCTAAAATCCAAAGCCTTGGGAAGGGGAAGTAGAAAGAGGTTAGCTGTAAATATTCTGGGACCTTAGAGTATTTTAATGTAATCTGTTTCGAGTAGTTCCTTTCCTGTCTGGAAATTGCTGTGTTTCGTTACATATTTTCTAGGGATAGAGAGCCTTGCA